>NC_057804.1:378853886-379153886 GCF_018294505.1 Triticum aestivum | reverse complement strand
TCATCTGCATTACAAATATAATTTCACAACTATTTATGTTTTCATGGTTCTTAGATATTATACGCAATTACAGTGAATATCAGAATCCGCGCATCATAACAATATTGTGGAACACTGCAATGACTTACAAAATTGGCACCAAGGCATTGAGTGCCATTTTGGAATAAATGAAACTCGTACGCTCCCCACATGTTGATTCTTGTTCAGAATATCATTCTAATGACTATTCTAACCTCGAGGAGTCAAAGGCAGATGGCCTGTCCTGTTCACCCATCAAGGTGCCTGTTCTAGTTTGGCAAGGTTTTATTGATTGCACGTATCTTGCATATGTTGTCTTGCATTTCTTCTACTTGGTTGCACCACCATCTGCTTAGTTTACTCATCATATAACTCGAGATGCTATGCCCATCCATTATCAATACATATTCTATCTGTCGTCATACCATGTTTTTTCCACTCAAATGTTGTTCTTGTGCATCAGACATCAAAAAGGAAGAGGGTGATTGCCAAACCTGAAGGAGCACCAGCAAAGTCCTTGAAAAACGTGGTGGTGCCGGAGAAATCAGACAGCGCCCCCCTTATATTGGATGTACAACCAGTGACCCAAAACATAGGACCGACTCCAGCAGACTGTACCCATACTTCACTGGCCACACCACTAGCCCCACCACACAGGACCTGCACTCCAACAAAAGGTATACCGATTTCATTTTCCATAACACTAGCCGTACCACAGAAAAATCCCACTCCAGCAAAAAGTATAGCAAGTCCACCGGCCGAAGACCTATCCCAACTACAGAGAAGGCCAATTCCTGCAGATTGGAACCCCATTCCATTTATTCCCAGTTTAAAAGACAATGCTTTCACTGTTGTTAGGGACTACGTGCATATATTCCCATCATGGGAAGATTATAGTGAAGACAAACACCATTTTCACATCTTCCTGTCCAACTTACGTGTATGTGCTATTATTCTTGGTTATTATTTTCCTGTTTTCTGCTGATCGAACACATCAAGATTTAGATTACATTGTTGTAACTAGGTGAGGGTCAATCTGGATAGACATGACGAGCAAAGCTTGCTTGTGCTTTTCAAGGAAGCATTGCAGCAGTATCGGTGTTACCTGAGGAAATCACACTTTGATGGCAAGTCTATAAACGAATCTCCGGTGAAGTCTCCTATGCTAAATTTAGAAGACATTGAATGGAAAAACCTTGTTATGCACTGGTCTCATTCCCAGGATGAGGTACTGTCTATGAAATCACATGACAATTTGAACTTCTACTTTTCCGCATGTGAGGGTCGAACTTGAGCACTTGTGTGCATGCTCATGGAAACAATGTGGAATTTTTCATGGAAGTTTCTCTATAAATAATTATCTCCTTGTTTATATCCACTATATTATAAAAATAACGTGCCAAGCTTTGGTTTTAGGATGATTAGATTGCTTGTTTACTATGTGCAGCACAAAAACAGAAACTTTGGCTATAGCGCGTGAATTTACATTTTTTATTGGAGAGTCAAATGGGTCTGAAACTTTTTTCACATTACTTCTGTACAAATTGTTTAAATTTTCATATTTTTCTAGAATTTTTGGAGTTACAAAAGTTTACTAAATTTTCAGATTACTACACACTATGCTGTTTTTGACAGATTCTGTTTTCTATGTGTTGTTCGCTTATTTTGATGAATCTATGGGTAGTATCAGGGGGTATGAACCATGGTGAAGTTGGAGTGCAGTATATATAGTGATAATATGAAATTGTAATGATTTTACAACAGTACCTAGAGGTAGTGATTTGCTTTATTATACAAACGGATCTCACAAAGTTTTTGTTAAGTTTTGTGTGGATGAAGTGTTCGAAGAACGAGGAGTTACCGATGTGAGAAGAACAAAGATTGGAGATGCCCAAGGCACCCCAAGCAAATATTACAAGGATACTGAAGCATCTAAGCTTGGGGATGCTCCGGTTGGCATCCCATCTTTCGTCTTCAACAATTATCGGTATACCTTGGTTTTTGTTTTGTTCACATGATTTGTGTCCTTTGTGTTTTCATTTTTATTTAAGAACCATGCTAGTATGAGATAGCCCTTGAATGATATTATAGAATGCTCTTTGTTCTTCACTTAAATCTTTTGAGTATGGTTTTATATAATGCTTCGTGTGCTTCACTTATATATTTTGAGCTTGGATATTGGTTAGTATATATTAATTGTAGAATGCCCCATGAAAGTGGGGTTGGAAGAGTGTCAACTTTAGGAATTAGTGATTCCACTATTTTGGAGGCTGTTGAATCTTAGTGTGATATTTATGAAAGTGGATTTGGAAGATTGTCAACTTTAGTTAGTAATGATTCCACTATTTCGGAAGAGGTTCCAATTGATTATGAGAACGAAGTTTTTTTTGACCTGGAACTGTAGGATATAAACCCCACAATAATTTTTTTATTCCAAACACAAGATTACAAATGTACAGATCTTACAAGGTCCAAGAGACCGAAAAAGAAAAAGGAATTATTATGATGAGTTGTTATCTATGATGAATATTGTGATGACATGTATGCTATAAAGGAATATGTTAACCATGAAACTTGTCATCATGCTTTTAATTTTCAATTGGATTATGCCTCACATGACAATTATTTTGTTGAGTTTGCTCCCACTATTTCGAATAAGAAGAATTTTTGCTTATGTGGAGAGTAGTAAAATTTATATGCTTGTAGATCATAAAAAGAATGCTTTATGTGATGGTTGTACTATTAAATTCATTCATGATGCTACTAAAAATTATTATGAGGGAGGAATATATGCTTGTAGGAGTTGCAATATATCAAGTTTCCTCTCTATGTGCTTAAAGTTTTGAAGTTATGCTTGTTTTGCCTTCCTATGATAGTTGATTCCTTTTTCATAAGTTGTGTGCTCACAAAATCCCTAGGCATAGGAAGTGGGTTAGGTTTAAATTTGCTAGTCATATTTCTCATGATGCTCTCTTTATGTTTCAATTCTTATCTTTTATGTGAGCATCATTGAAATCATCATGCCTAGCTAAAAGGCGTTAAAGAAAATCGCTTGTTGCGAGACAACCCGATATTTACCCTTACTGTTTTTGTGTATACACATGATTAAGCTACTGTAGTAATAATGTTTTATAGCTTTTGTTTCAATAAAGTGCCAAGTAAGACCTTTGAGAAGACTTGGGTAAAAGTTAATGTGATCTTGCTGTAAAAAACAGAAACTTTGCGCTCACGAGATTAGCTGTCATTTTGTACATAAAAGTGATCTTGAGTTGATTTTTTTGCAGAAGATTAATAGACAAATTCCTCACATACAACAATTTCTTTCATAATTTTTGGAGTAGCAGAAGTATGGTTGCTGTTCAGATCATTATAGACGATTCTGTTTCTGACAGATTCTGTTTTCATTGCATAGTTTGCTTGTTTTCTAGTTTCTATGGCTTATATTTCTCAATATAAATTTGTGACGCCCGGATAATCAAGCTACAGTAATCCCCTACTAATGATGCCAAGTCACCACTTTTGTTGTTGCTAAGTCCCGCGTTGATTCAAATTAATCGAAAATTCAAATTGAAATAAAGTCAAACAATAAAAGTTTTCAATTTTTCAAACTAAAATGTTAAGGAGGTGAAAAATAATTCATAAGATATATTGGTGGAGAAACCAAGTCCTTGTAAAATCTTTAAATGCACTAAACTAATTAAACCAGTAGTTGAACCCATTAATTAAATGCCTTTTATATTTTGTAAAATACTAAACTATATTATTTTGTGACATAATTTGTAACATAAATTTAAGTGCCACTTTGGTATTTTATTAAAACTAAAATAATTAGGAACTAAAAGAAAACAGAAAAGAAAAATATAATAAACAAAAAAAGAGAAAGAAAGATAAAAGCAAAAGGTTTTCCCTGGCGCAACCGGGCCACGGCCCAAAGGCCGGCCCACCTACTGGCCTACTTAGGTCCCGGCCCTCCCACCGAACCCTAATCCCCTCTCCAGGATCGCCACTCCCCCCCCCCCCCGCGCGATCTGGATCGGGAGCGCCCCAACGCTCACCGCCCGATCCTGCCGCCGCCCGAAGTCCCCGTCGCCAACCGTCGATGCCTGAGGTCTCCGCCGATGCCGCCATCGCCTCGCGCGCCTCGGCCTCCTCCTCGCCCCATGCCGAGGCCGCCGTTCCTACGCCGCACCCTCGACCCTGTCGCCCCGCCGTCCTCTACATCGTCGGTGTTGTCCCCGTCAACCTCCTCGAGCCGCTGCCAATCCCCTAAACCGTACGATGAGGCCAAACCCCGGCCTCTCCTCTTTCCCCCGTCCCCATGTGCACACCGCGCCCTCGCGCGCCGTTAGCCGCCGACTTCCCCAAATGCCACCCCGACCCCTCGCCGTGAGCTTCCCCTCCGCCCCCTGTTTTCCCGCTCCGCTCCCTCCCCTGCATGCTCGTGCGTGCGCGACCCTAGTCGCGCCCATGCCGGATCACCATGTTCGCCCCGCCTTCGTCCTGCGCTCGCCGCGGTTCCCAGCACCGGCCTCCCCATGTTAGCGTCCAACTCGATTTAGCTCACACTCTACTTACGTTTTGGACGTTTATGTGCACATGGGCCAAGATTCAGCAGAGAGCCCACTCCATCCCAAAAGCTCGGACTGAAAGGAGGAAGGAATCTCTCCCTTATAAGTTGGTCATGGCCTCCTCCCGTAGGCGAGGTGGGACTAAACCAAGCCAGCCTCCACCGGTGGACAGCAGCCCTAACATCCCATCCCCCTGAGAAGCCCCTCAGGAAGGCATGGCGATGCTGGCTCTAATACCAGATGTTAGCGTCCAACTCGATTTAGCTCACACTCTACTTACATTTTGGTACTCGATGTTAGGTACCAGGTCGATCTACTCGTAGCTCACGATTACAGGCCGGGATTCGAATTACAATCGAGTCTCTGTCTTGAGGAAGGGGAAGATAGGTAGGTGAGGAGGGAGAGAGAGAGAGAGAGGCCGCCGTTCGTTCCTGATCCCACTGGATGCCGATTCCCCTCGTCTCCATCGGGGTTAAGTAGCGAGCCGAAGGCGAGCGGGCTCAACGGGCCCATTCTGGCCCAGCGAATCTTCTGTTGGGCTACGCGATCCTCTTGGGCTGGCTGTTTACGCGCCTCGGTGTGAAGCCTTCATCTGTCGTGGTTGTTGGTGCACTGACATCCCCTCCTCCTTGAGAGCTGGCTTGCCCCCAAGCCAGCATAGTCAAGAAGCGCTCGCGCATGGACTTGGCGTCTTCCCAGGTGGCGTCGAGGACGGACGGGTCAGACCAGCGCACGAGAACTTGCTCACGCCAGCCTTTGGGGGTGTTGCGCCAGCATGTGTCAATGATCGCCGCCGACGACAGTGGTTCGTCCGGAGGGGTGGGCAGCTTGTCTTCCACCGTCGAGTTGTTGGAGAGTGCTCGTCGTAGTTGAGATACGTGGAAGACCGGGTGGACCTTGCCGCCGACAGGAAGGTCCAGTTCGTACGCGACGGGGTTGATGACGCGGATGATCTTGAAGGGTCCAAAGTAGCGGAAGGAGAGCTTGTGGTTTGCGCGGTGCGCCACCGTCGTCTGCACGTAGGGTTGAAGCTTGACGAAGACCGCATCCCTGACGACGAAGGAGCGATCAGTGCGCTTCTTGTCAGCCTGCGCCTTTATGATGTTGCGCACCCGGTGGAGGTGCTCGGCCAGCACCTGTTGCATATGCTTGCGCTCCTCGAGCCAGTCCTTGAGCGAGGGGATGGAAAAAGTGGAGGCCGCGTCGATGCCCCAATGACGTGGTTCATGCCCATACAGTGCAACAAAAGGTGAGGTGCCCAAGGAAGAATGAAAGGAAGAGTTGTACCAGAATTCTGCGAGTGCGAGGTACTGGTGCCATTTGCTTGGACAGGCATGCGTGAAGCACCGTAAGTAGATCTCCAGGCATTGGTTGACTCGTTCAGACTGCCCGTCGGTCTGGGGATGGTATGGCGTACTCATGTTGAGCTCTGATCCGATGATCTTGAACAACTCTTGCCAGAACTTGCTTGTGAAAACTGGGTCTCTGTCCGACACAATTGCCTCCGGAAGCCCATGGAGTTTGTAAATGTTCTCCAAGTAGGCATGCGCGACCTTGGCCGCCGTGAATGGATGGCTCAGAGAGAGGAAATGACTATAGCGGGTGAATTTGTCGACAACGACGAGTATGCAGTTGTACTTGCCTGAAGTAGGGAGACCGTCGATGAAATCCATGGTGACCACCTTCCAGGCGCGGTCTGGCACCGGCAGAGGTTCGAGAAGTCCTGGGTAGCGAACGCGCTCTGGTTTTGCTTGCTGGGTGACTGAGCAGGACTGGACGTACTGACGAGTGTGTTCTTTCATCTTGGGCCAGGCGAACAGGCGACGCAGACGGCGATAAGTGACTGGCACGCCGGAGTGGCCACCCATGGTGCTGTCGTGGAATGCGCGGAGCATCCATTGTTGCAAGGAAGGAGAGCCGCCCAGCCATAGCCGATCGCGGAAGTAGAGTAGGCCATCGCGCGTGGAGAAACGTCCTTTGGGGTCCGGGCGTTTGGACAAGTCTTCCAAGATCTTCTGGACTTGTGGATTTGTGCTGTAGCTTGCCACGATGTCGTCCAGCCAAGCCGGGGTCCAGACAGACACTGCCGCGACGAGCTCATCAGGGAAACGGCGCGAGAGCGCGTCTGCAGCAGTGTTAGAAGATCCAGAGCGGTAACAGATTTTATAGCGCATCCCGAGCAGTTTGGTGAACGCTTTCTGTTGCCACGGGGTGGACAGGTGTTGATCATCGAGGTGCGCGAGGCTTCTTTGATCTGTACGGATGATGAATTCATCGTTGTGCAGGTAAGGGCACCATTGCTCGACGGCCATGAGAATGGCCATGCATTCTTTCTCATATGTGGAAAGGCCACGGTTCTTGGGGCCGAGCGGCTTGCTCATGTAGGCGATCGGGTGCCCATCTTGCTGAAGGACAGCACCAACACTGTAAGCGCAAGCATCGGTGTCGATCACGAACTTCTTGCCGAAATCAGGAAGTTGCAGCACGGGTGCTGTTGTGAGCTTCAGTTTCAGAGTGTCAAACGCTTGTTGCGTGTCACTTGTCCAAACAAACTGGTGGTTTTTCTTGAGTAGGGTGAACAGGGGTCTTGCAATGATCCCAAAGTGTTGCACAAACTTCCGATAATATCCAGCGAGGCCGAGGAAACTGCGCACATACTTGGCACACTGAGGAACAGGCCACTGCTTGATTGTCAAGACCTTGCTGGGATCTGTGGAGACACCACGTTCATCGATCACATGCCCTAGGTAAGCGATCTGGTGCTGCACGAAGGAGCATTTGGATTGTTTGACTTGCCAGTGGTCGTCTCTGAGCAGCTGAAGCACGCGCGCGATGTGTTGGATATGTTCTGACAGGGTTTTGCTGAAGATGAGGATGTCATCGAAGAATGAGACGACATATTTGCGCATGACTAGGCGCAGGGTGGTGTGCATGCCTCCGTTGAAAGTGGCCGGGCCTCCCGCTACTCCGAAAGTGATGACACGGTATTCCCAATGCCCTGAGTGTGTTTGGAAGGCCGTCTTATACTCTTCGCCTTCCGCCATCCTTATCTGATGAAATCCAGCGCGCAAGTCGAGCTTCGAGAACCACTTTGCACTGGCCAGTTCATCAAGGAGCTCATCTATGATTGGTGCTGGGAATTTGGCAACCACGGTCATTGAGTTGAGGCGACGGTAATCAACGCACAAGCGCCATGTACCATCCTTCTTCTTTATTAACAGTGCTGGGGATGAGAAGGGACTGGAACTTTTTTGAATGATTCCTGCATCGAGCATTTCCTGAACCTGACGTTCGATTTCTGTCTTCAATTCAGGTTTGTATCTGTATGGTCTGGAGTTGACAGGCTGCGCAGCGGCCATCAGAGGAATGCGATGGTCGCAATCGCGGCTTGGTGGCAAGGTCCCCGGGTCCTCAAAAACATCTGTGAACTGTTCCAGCAGGCGCAAGATCTCCACAGGAATAGGAGAATCAGTAGTGTTGGAGCTGTCGAGAGCGCTGAGGTGGACAATGTGTGCTACCGATCCTTGCTTGCAACCCTGTAGGAGCTCTGGTGCGGAGATCATAGAGCATTGGGTTTGGTCTGAAGCAGTAGCAGATAGCGTCAGTTGGCCGGCTGGAGTTGTAACTGTTAAGAATTGCCCGATCCAGTCGATGTTCATGGGGCTGTGTTGCCTTAACCAATCCATCCCGAGAATTGCATCATACAAGCCCAGTTTCAGGATCTTGAAATCTGTTTTGAAGTCATGCCCTTGGGTTGTCCACTGACACTCTAGAATGTAGGTGGTACAGGGAATGGTGTTGCCATTTGGCGACACGAACGCGGCATGGGCGCGTCAGTGGCTTGGCTCCGGTGAGTTTTGCTGCTAGAGAGCTGTCGACGAAGGATGTAGAGCTACTGGAGTCGACGAGCAGCAGGATCTCGTGTCCTTGGAGCCAGGCGTGCAGCTATAGTACCCCTGGGTCTGACGAGCCATCTTCAGCCTGACGGGACAGAGTGCAGAGGTTCTCCTCGTCAGATATTGGTGTGGCTGGTGGCGATTCAGATTGCACATCTTCTTGGGGAAACATGGCGAGCAACTCTTCCACGATGTGCATTTGCACCGTGGGCGGGCAGGTATGGTCCTTCCCCCACCGTTCACCACACTTGAAACAGAGCCCCTTCGTGCGGCGAAATGCGCGAAGAGCGGCGACCTTGCTGGCTTCAGGTGTCGCGCGAGCTGCGTCAGTTCCGCGGCGATCTTCAGAGATCATGGTTGGCATAGCCGGGCGACTGAAGAAGGATGGCGGTGTCGATCGCCCGGCGTCACCGTGGCCTCGAGAAGCATTGGAGAGGCGCCCGAACGAGTGATCGCCGTCGGCCACTTCCTCTTGAAGTAGGGCCAGCGAGCACGCCGTGTCCAGGTCCGGTGGGCGTTGCACGAGCACCACCGCACGGATATCCGGTCGCAGTCCCTCCACAAAACGAGTCAGGAAAAAATACGGGTGAGTGGACTCTGAATAAGATATAAGATGATTCATCAGAGTCTCGAAACGTTCGATAAAATCTGCTACTGTGGTAGTTTGTTTGACCGCATAGAATTGGCAAATGAGCATTTGGTGTTTGTCGCGACCAAATCGGGTGCAGAGGAGGGTGGTGAAGGACTCGCAATCCAGTCCGGTTAGCTTTTTCTGGACGGATTGTAGCCAGATGCCCGCGGGACCAGAGAAATTTAGGGTGGCCATGGGAACGCGATAGGTGTCGGGGATCGTGAACATCTGGAAGTATTGCTCGCATAGAGTTTTCCAGAGCTGTGGATTTTCACCGGTGAACATCGGGAAATTCATGGATGGTGGTTGGCCCAAGTTGGTCAGGATGGAAGAGGACAGGGGAGGAACAGGAGTCGGCACGATCGGAAGAGAGGGCGTACCCGTGACCGGATGTGCTGCCAGCGACTCGCGGGTCACTGACGAGCCCCCTCCGGTGTGGTCGACGTCGCCGCGGCCATCGGGCCCGTGGAGGTCTCCCCGCGCTGGAAGCAGGGGAGGAAGATGTTGGGGGATCGCCGCTCCACTCGGCGGTGCGGTCGCTCATAGCACCACGACTGTGGACTCCAGCTTCGTGAAACGCGCCTCGAGATCTGGCTTCCAGTGAAGGGGATCGTCAATCTGTGAGGACTGCGCCTGCAGCTGCTTGAGGACGTGGACGGAGTCGGCCTTGGTGTCCTGATGGAGCTTGTCGAGATACTCCTTGAGTGCTGGATCCATGGCGGCGATGAAGGCTTGCCGCGCTTGGGTGTGCTGACGGGTTTCCAGATCGACGCGACGGAGAGGGTGGTGTTGGTCTCTGATACCACGATGTTAGGTACCAGGTCGATCTACTGGTAGCTCACGATTACAGGCCGGGATTCGAATTACAATCGAGTCTCTGTCTTGAGGAAGGGGAAGATAGGTAGGTGAGGAGGGAGAGAGAGAGAGGCCGCCATTCGTTCCTGATCCCACTGGATGCCGATTCCCCTCGTCTCCATCGGGTTTAGTAGTGAGCCGAAGGCGAGCGGGCTCAACAGGCCCATTCTGGCCCAGTGAATCTTCTGTTGGGCTGCGCGATCCTCTTGGGTCAGCTATTTACGCGCCTCGGTGTGAAGCCTTCGTCTGTCGTGGCTGTTGGTGCGCTGACACCCCAGCTCCAACCATCGTCACCTCAGGACGCAGCGTGAAGCGGCCATTCCAGGGCAACAAACCGCGATCGAAAGGACCCATTATAGACAAAATTCGGGCTTGCCAGAGTTGTTGCCGTCATGCGGCTTCACCGGAGAGCTCCGGTGACCGGCGCTGAGCTGGCGCCCGACATGGTGCGGCGGGCCCCGCCTCTTTGTCACTGACCATGGGCCCCATTGGGCCCCATTGACCAAGTCAACGTTGATTGGGCTGGCCCCGTGTCGCTGACATGTGGGTCTGCCCATTTAAACGAATTTAAATAAATGGAAAGTCAGTTAATTAATTAGTTAATTAAATTAAACGCTAATTAGACACTGACCCGTGGACCCCACCCCTAATTAATCTGTAGTTAGATTTGTATTAAAACTAATTAGCCACTGTGAGGCTGACCAGTGGGTCCCACCGGACCCACAGGTCAGAATTGACCCCAGGTAACCACACTATTGACTGCTGACATCATCATTACATCACGAAGACGTCACCAGGCGCTGTTCTGGATAATGTTGATTTAAATAATCAAATAAATTTCAGAATTTTTTTTAAAACTTTAGAAAATCATATAAAATAATCCGTATCTCGGATGAAAATACTTTGTACATGAAAGTTGCTCAGAACAATGAGACGAATTCGAATACGCAACCCATTTGTTCGCCATACATCCCTAGCATAGCAAACACGCAACTTTTCCCTTTCGGTTCACCTGTCCAAAAACGCGAAACACCAGGGATACTTTCCCGGATGTTTCCCCCCTTTTGCCAATATCACCTACTACGCGTTAGGGCACACCCAGCACCGCCCATTGCCATGTTACGCTTTGTGATGCTTTCATTGCTCTATTATTTATTGTGTTCCCCCTCCGTTACTTCTTTCCGGTAGACCCCGAGACTGCCGGCGACCCCAGTTCGACTACGGAGTTGACGACCCCTACTTGCTAGAGCAACCAGGCAAGCCCCCCCTTTGATCACCAGATATTGCCTATTCTTCCCTCTACTGCTTGCATTAGAGTAGTGCAGCATGTTACTGCTTTCGGTTAATCCTATTCTGCTGCATAGCCTGTCATTGTTGCTACAGTTGTTACCCTTACCTGCAATCCTAAATGCTTAGTATAGGATGCTAGTATTCCATCAGTGGCCCTACACTCTTGTCCGTCTGCCATGCTATACTACTGGGTCGTGATCACTTCAGGAGGTGATCACGGGCATATGCTATATACTTTATACTGTTGCATTACTTATGATACTATTTGGAGATGGGGACTGAAGGGGCAGGTGGCTCCATCCCGGTAGAGGTGGGCCTGGGTTCCCGACGGCCCCTGACTGTTACTTTGTGGCGGAGTGACAGGGCAGGTTGAGACCACCTAGGCGAGAGGTGGGCCTGGCCCTGGTCAGCGTCTGTGGTTACTTCAAAATAACACGCTTAACGAGATCTTAGTATTTGATCCGAGTCTGGCCATTGGCCTATACGCACTAACCAACTACAAGGGAACAATTATGGGCACTCGACGTTGTGGTATTAGCCGAAGCCTTCTTGACGTCAGCGACTGAGCGGCGCGTGCCGGGTTGGACCGTGTAACGCAACTTCCTTTGTAATGGAGGTTGCTAGGTCTGCTCACCGGCTGCGTACGCAACGTGCAGGTGTGCAATGGGCGATGGGCCCAGACCCCTGCGCGCTGACCTCTCTGTTGTGCCTAGGTGGGGCTGGGACGTGTTGATCTTCCAAGGCCGGGCATGACCCACGAAAGTGTGTCCAGCTAAATGGGATCGAGCGTGTTGGGTTATGTGGTGCACCCCTGCAGGGAAGTTTATCTATTCGAATAGTCGTGTCCCTCGGTAAAAGGATGACCCTGAGTTGTACCTTGACCTTATGACAACTAGAACAGGATACTTAATAAAACACACCCAGACAAGTTCCAGAGACAACCCGGTGATCACTTTCCCATAGGGCGACGAGGGGAGGATCGACGGGTAGGACTACGCTATGCGATGCTACTTGGAGGACTTCAATCTACTCTCTTCTACTTGCTGCAAGACGGAGTCTGCCAAAACCGTAGTCTTTGATAGGACTAGCTATCCCCCTCTTATTCTGGCATTATGTAGTTCAGTCCACCGATATTGCCTCTTTACACATATACCCATGCATATGTAGTGTAGATCCTTGCTGGCGAGTACTTTGGATGAGTACTCACGGTTGCTTTGCTCCCTCTTTCCCCCCTTTCCTCTTCTTCCCGGATGCCGCAACCAGACGTTGGAGCCCAGGACCCAGACGCTACCGTCGACGATGACTCCTACTACACTGGAGGTGCCTACTACTATGTGCAGGCCATTGACGATGACCAGGAGTAGTTTAGGAGGATCCCAGGCAGGAGGCATGCGCCTCTTTCGATCTGTATCCCAGTTTATGCTAGCCATCTTATGCAACTTGTTTAACTTATGTCTGTACTCAGATATTGTTGCTTCCACTGACTCGTTTATGTTCGAGCCCTCGTATTCGAGCCCTCAAGGCCCCTGGCTTGTAATATGATGCTTGTATGACTTATTTTACTTTTAGAGTTGTGTTGTGATATCTTCCCGTGAGTCCCTGATCTTGATTGTACACATTTGCGTGCATGATTAGTGTACAATTGAATCGGGGGCATCACAAGTTGGTATCAGAGTCGACTGCCTGTAGGAATCCCCCTTCCACACTCCTTGGCTGAAGTCGAGTCTGGACATTGCAAAGCTTTTTACTAACTTGGTTGTGCGGCTTACGGGCCCACGTCACCATTGGGTGGTATTAGGATCTTTTACTTCTCGTCTATACTCTGGGACTCTGATCTCTCTTCTATTCGGGTTAAATGATTTTGCTAACCCTAACTCTAGGTTCTCGTAACTATTTCTCCCGGAGAGCCCTCATTCCGGAAGATCACCTGCTTCGTCAAAAGATTCTGAGGATATCCCTCGATATTTTCTCGAGACCCTTGTGCTCATCGCCTTTGCAATCCACTATCACCGATATATCCCTATGGATATCTGTATGCACTTGTCATTCACTTAATCATTCCTTGTCGCTCTTGTTGTTACAAGATGCCTCGAAATATTCGCCGTTGTCCCGAAATCCTTTGAGTTTACTGTCTTGCAGTTTTATTTCGCATGAAAACCCTTACGGGTTTTTCCTCATATTTATCGAGGATCCATTCTTCTCAATTGTTCATGTGGCCCACATAATTCTTTGGAATACTTCTTGATCTTTCGAAAATCCTCTGCAACCTCTTACTCTTGAAACTATTGCCTACTTGCATTATGGTTTATTCCATATGACTAGTAGTCCTCGTTAACATCCCTTGTCTTTGTCATTTTGAGCCTATTGATCCAATGTGTGCGTACACATGCAGTCATTAGGTTATCCTTTTTAAAATTATCTTTCCGGCTCAGACCGGACATTGAGTTTGTTCTCGGCAATTCAAACCTTTATTGATTGCCCAACTACCGGACATGAGTTTATTCTTGGCAATTCAAACCTTTATTGATTGCCCAACTAAGTGTTTACAACTTATCCATCCTAGATCAGAGCGTTTGCTTCTCATCCTTCATTTTGAAAACCATAATTTCCTTCTATTTAAGCATCAGACTAATCAGGTGATTCCTGAATTTGATGCCTCTGCATTCTTTCTTCCTCTGAGTGAGTACCGATACTCACATCAGCTCCGTTTTGGATTGCCCGATCCATTGTTGGATTTTTATCCAATAGTTTCCTTCATATTCAATCACCTTGTGAGTTCTTCCCCTGATACATAATGCCTTTGGTAAATTGTATCCTCTGCTTGGCCAACCATGCTTTGCTTTCGAGCTTGTGTATTTACTTTTGAAACTTGTGGTATATGTTACTAAGATGCCCGATGGGTTGAACCTATGCCTTCTCCTAATCCATGAGAACCCAAAAGTTTTCACAAGTCATACTCTTCCGGTGTTCTACCACATAAAATTCCAACACTACAGTTTTATCAAAGCGAGAGGTGAATGAAATGATATGCATTAAAGAAGTGGGAGTCGACCTTGAACTTTGTGTTCATGCCCATGAAAATGATGTAGACCGTCACAGAAGCTTCTTGCAAAATGACTATCCAGCTGTATGATTCTTTCGGTATCCTTGAAGTTGATTCCTTACAGTTATGGTTCCGACCATGCTGTCCATGATTTGATATATCTGATGGGAATTCATTCCAGTGCCTCGACTATTTTTGGCAAGGTTGAAGTATCTACTGTCATAGGTCAATGACCCGGTTCTACTTCTATCATGTTCTACCTTCGAGTATTACCCCCTGGTATCTCGAAGATGTCTTGCCATTGCACCACATCTTACTAACTTTGTTGAAGTAATGTCTTTCCTTGTCGTAATCACTCTACGGGTTCTGTGTTGTTGTCAACCGAGGACACCAACTAGTGAAATTATTCCGCACTACAAGTCAAATACCCCTAGTATTTTTACTAGGAAATTCTGAACTCAATCTGGTCATTCCTAGACTATCGGCTGCATCCTGGTCTTGCTATCTTTGACTGTGCCACCTCGTCCTTCTCTGGTGCACGAATTCTTCAGTGTGTGAGCATGATTTACGTCGAGCTTTCAACGTCATGTTGCTTGTCTTGAAAGGCAACTTTGGTTCCAAGCATGCATCTTATATATTGATCCTATAACTTGCCACTTCATCATTTCCTTGTTTTTTACCATTGTTGTTTGACTGCATCCTCTTGAAACCTCCCGACAAATGTGTCGGATCACCTACAACACTTTGACTTCTTCCGAGATGTCAACTGTGTTCATGATGAGAAATACCCTCATTGCCCTCGATGATTTTTATTATCATCATCGACAACACCCTTGACTTCCTTTCATCGCGAACTTGTCCACATTATGAATTCAACTTGCTCTCCAGCTAGTGTCGTGTTCTGCCTTAAAGTATTACTGTCTTTTATGTCGAGAATGTTGTGGGGATTGCTCCACCTCTTACAAATTCTCGGTATGATGATACTTCTCACCATCACCATTCTTCCTTGGTCCACGTGTTGTTTTTAACCAAGATACCAATATGCTAACGATGTTGTTTGAGTTCTGTACTTCTAGCAACCGTATTGCTTTGAAGTTGATGATCGACAGTTCGTTCTTAGACTGTTGGTTATTGAATCGTCACTCTAGCATTGATCTTGCTGCCTAAGGTCATATTTCGGGCACACCTTTCAACTAATGATTGATGGTGTATGTTTTCCTAGAGCATACAACATTATATCATTTGAATTGACAAGTGTCATCTTCTTGTTCACATTATTGTGGAAATCCATCCATTTGAAATTCTCGATGAATTATCGCTGAGCCCATCAGCCACCTTCTCACCCCCTCCTTGGTTTAATGATGAACTATTGTTTCAGGAACCCGCTCCCATAGTTCATTTCCTGAGAATCTTGCAATGTCATTTCGTTGATTTGTGTTGCACCTTTTCTTCTCGGACATCTTGAGTCTGAGGTATCATGACACCAATCGGATCTGAATCTCGGTCAGATATGATGGTTGGGACAGCTTTCCAGGAATTATGATGTTGGTCCTTTGATGACCCGGTAATATGATGTCATGCCTAGCACCCACCCCCCCCCCTTGCCTGGAGGACCTATCATTATAATTTCTTTGGCAAGGACAACCATTATTCTTGGACGAAACTGTAAGACTTATTTTATAAGTTGCCCCTAATGGATCATTTGTGTATCCAAAGTCTGGCCCTTGATTGAAACACCATATCATTGCTACCTCGAAGCATGCCTATGATACCCTGCTCTTCAACAAGAACATTGGAGGCGCGACGCTAAATGTTTCTCGGTCAGTTGTCCAAACACCATTGTATGGGTAACATCTTGATTAATCATTGCCTCTTATCTGGATGGTTGGGTACTTGCTCTCCTACCCTATATGCCATATTTTGCTTGTACATGGGAAGGATATACTCCTAATAATTGTGTGTAATCACAATTTTCCTTTCCATCATTCTGTTTAATCTGATAATCGTGTTTTCCTTTCATTCCTTTGTTTAACCTTTCCTGAATCTGACTTAACTAAGCAGAGATAATTCCCTGCTTAGGTAGGCACCTTGTTGAACCATTCTATTTGTAAGATCATGTTACTATTGTTGATGACATTCCGGTAACCACCAATGGGTGGTAACTTTGCCAATTGGTTCGCCTCATTCAACAAGCATGAAAATTGCTCTCTTCATTCCCTGTCCTTGGTACTGACATTGTTGCCGGCATAGCTGACAAGCTATTCATTGGCATGCCTCCCTGTTGCGGCTGTGCAAGATGTCACCACCCTTCCTACTTTCAACCCACATGGTGGGCCCATAACCCACAGGTCCACTGGATCGAAACCTGACTCTTCTTTACAACCCGGATTCTAATTTATCCTTTGCACCTGGCTTCGTATGTGATTCACGAGCTAAATGCTATACCATTATTCATCCTAGAATCAAACACCATGTTATTCTCGTTGTTCAAACCCCCATTCCAGCTTATGTCTAGTCATCGAATGATTGCCTACCCGTTTGAAACTTTGGTACCATCGTATATTGCACTCAACGAATTCATTGGAATACAACTCGTGGGGTACCTTGTGTATTTCCCATTGAGTTCACCGTCAGATACCCAGCTTTGTGGAGATGCGTTCTTCCATAGTTTTTCCCCTTGGTCACGTTTGTAGGATGATGGAGATCCCGAAGAAAGGATGACGACTTGATCATGGTGACTTGAAGCAGAGAAATAAAGACATCAACGAAAGGGATCAACCTCTTCGAAAGGGCAGCCAAGACCGAGAAGACTCGTTTGGTTTTTCGCTACCAGCACCTTCCCCCCCTTACTCCACCGCTTAAATCTCGGAACGAGATTTCTTGTAGTGGAGGAGAATTGTGACGCCCAGATAATCAAGCTACAGTAATCCCCTGCTAATGATGCCAAGTCACCACTTCTGCTGTTGCTAAGTCCCGCGTTGATTCAAATTAATCCAAAATTCAAATTTAAAATAAAGTCAAACAATAAAACTTTTCAAGTTTTAAAACTAAAATGTTCAGGAGGTGACAAATAATTCAAAAGCTATATTGGTGGAGAAACCAAGTTACAGTAAAATGTTTAAATGCACTAAGCTAATTAAATCAGTAGTTGAACCCATTAATTAAAAGCCTTTTAAATTTTGTAAAATACTAAACTATATTATTTTGCGATGAAACTTTTTGTGGTCGTGACATAATTTGTAACATAAATTTAAGTGCCACTTTGGTATTTTATTAAAACCAAAATAATTAGGAACTAAAAGAGAACAGAAAAGAAAAATATAATAAACAGAAAAAGAGAAAGAAAGATAAAAGCAAAAGGTTTTCCCTGGCGCAATCGGGCCACAATCGAGAGGCCGGCCCACCTACTGGCCTACTTAGGTCCCTGCCCTCCCACCGAACCCTAATCCCCTCCCCATGATCCCCACTTCCCCTCCCCCCCCCCCGCGCGATCTAGATCGGGAGCGCCCCAGCGCTCACCGCCCGATCCAGCCGCCGCCCGAAGTTCCCGTCGCCAACCACTGTTGCCTGAGGTCTCCACCGATGCCGCCATCGCCTCGCGTGCCTCGGCCTTCACCTTGCCCCATGCTGAGGCCGTTGTTCCTGCACTGCGCCCTCAACCCCGTCGCCCCGCCGTCCTCTCCGTCGTTGATGTCGTCCCCGTCGACCTCCTCGAGCCGCTACCAATCCCCTACACCATATGGTGAGGCCAAACCCCGACCTCTCCTCTTTCCCCCGTCCCCATGTGCACACCGCGCCCTCCTGTGCCGTTAGCCGCCGACTTCCCCAAACGCCACCCCGACCCCCTCACCGTGAGCTTCCCCTCCGCCCCCTATTTTCCCGCTCTGCTCCCTCCCCTACACGCTTGTGCGTGCGCGACCCTAGTCGCGCCCATGCCGGATCCCCACGTTTGCCCCGCCTTCGTCCCACGCTCACCGCGGTCCCCAGCTCCGGCCTCCCCAGCTCCAACCACTGTCACCTCTAGATGCAGCGTGAAGCGGCCATTCTAGAGCAACAAACCACGATCGAAAGGGCCCATTATAGACGAAATCTGGGCTCGCCGGAGTTGTTGTCGTCGTGCGGCTTCGCCGGAGAGCTCCGGTGATCGGCGCTGAGCTGGCGCCTGACGTGCTGCAGCGGGCCCTGCCTCTCTGTCACTGGCCATGGGCCCCATTAGGCCCCATTGACCAAGTCAATGTTGATTGGGTTGGCCACGTGTCACTGACATGGGGGTCAGCCCATTTAAACGAATTTAAATAAATAGAAAGTCAGTTAATTAATTAATTAATTAAATCAAATGCTAATTAGAAACTGACCCGTAGACCCCACCCCTAATTAATCTGTAGTTAGATTAGTATTAAAACTAATTAGCCACTATGAGGCTGACCAGCCGGTCCCACCAGACACACAGGTCAGAATTGACCCCAGGCAGCCACACTATTGACTGCTGACATCATCATTACGTCATGATGATGTCACCAGACACTGTTCTGGATAATGTTGATTTAAATAATTAAATAAATTTCAGAAAATTGTTTAAAACTTTAGAAAATCATATAAAATAATCCGTATCTCGGATGAAAATACTTTGTACATGAAAGTTGCTCAGAACGATGAGACGAATCCGAATACGCAGCCCATTCGTCCGCCACACATCCCTAGCATAGCGAACATGCAACTTTTCCCCTCCGGTTCACCTGTCCGAAAACGCGAAACACCGAGGATACTTTCCCGGATGTTTCCCCACTTTTGCCGATATCACCTACTACGTGTTAGGGCACACCCAACACCATTCATTGCCATGTTATGCTTTGTGATGCTTTGATTGCTCTGTTATTTATTGTGTTCCCCCTCCGTTACTTCTTTCCGGTAAACCCCGAGACTGCCGGGGACCCAGTTCGACTACGGAGTTGATGACCCCTAATTGCCAGAGCAACCAGGCAAGCCCCCCCTTTGATCACCAGATATCGCCTATTCTTCCCTCTACTACTTGCATTAGAGTAGTGTAGCATGTTACTGCTTTCGATTAATCCTATTCTGCTGCATAGCCTGTCATTGTTGCTATAGTTGTTACCCTTACCTACAATCCTAAATGCTTAGTATAGGATGCTAGTATTCCATCAGTGGCCCTACACTCTTGTCCGTCTACCATGCTATACTACTGGGCTGTGATCACTTCGGGAGGTGATCACACGCATATGCTATATACTTTATACTGTTACATTACTTATGATACTGTTCGGAGATGGGGGCTAAAGGGGCAGGTGGTTCCATCCCGGTAGAGGTGGGCCTGGGTTCCCGACGGCCCCCGACTATTAATTTGTGGCGGAGCGATAGGGCAGGTTGAGACCACCTGGGCGAGAGGTGGGCCTGGCCCTGGTCGGCGTCTGCGGTTACTTCAAAATAACACGCTTAACAAGATTGTGGTATTTGATCTGTGTCTGGCCACTGGCCTATATGCACTATCCAACTATGCGGGAACAGTTATGGGCACTCGACATCGTGGTATCAGCCGAAGCCTTCTTGACGTCAGCGACTGAGTGGCGCGCGCCGGGTTCGACCTTGTAATGCAACTTCCTTTGTAATGGAGGTTGCTAGGTCTGCTCACCGGTTACGTATGCAACGTCCAGGTGTGCAATGGGCGATGGGACTAGACCCCTGCACGCATAGGATTTAGACCGGCGTGCTGACCTCTCTGTTGTTCCTAGGTGGGGCTGCGATGTGTTGATCTTCCGAGGCCGGGCATGACCTAGGAAAGTGTGTCCAGCCAAATGGGATCGAGCGTGTTGGGTTATGTGGTGCACCCCTGCAGGGAATTTTATCTATTCGAATAGCCGTCTACCTCGGTAAAAGGACGACCCGAAGTTGTACCTTGATCTTATGACAACTAGAACAGGATACTTAATAAAAACACACCCAGACAAGTTCTAGAGACAACCCAATGATTGCTTTCCCACAGTGCGACGAGGGGAGGAACGACGGGTTGGATTATGATATGCAATGCTACTTGGAGGACTTCAATCTACTCTCTTCTACTTGCTGCAAGACGGAGGCTGCCAGAAGCGTAGTCTTTGACAGGACTAGCTATCCCCCTCTTATTCTGGCATTCTGCAGTTCCATCCACCGATATTGCCTCTTTACACATATACCCATGCATATGTAGTGTAGATCCTTGCTTGCGTGTACTTTGGATGAGTACTCACGATTGCTTTGCTCCCTCTTTCCCCTCTTTTCCTCTTCTTCCCAGATGCCGCAACCAGACGTTGGAGCCCAGGACCCAGACGCCACCATCGACGACGACTCCTACTACACTGGAGGTGCCTACTACTACGTGCAGGCCATTGACGACGACCAGGAGTGGTTTAGGAGGATCTCAGGCAGGAGGCATGCGCCTCTTTCGATCTATATCCCAGTTTATGCTAGCCATCTTATGCAACTTGTTTAACTTATGTCTATACTCAGATATTGTTGCTTCCACTGACTCGTTTATGTTCGAGCCCACGTATTCCCTCGAGGCCCCTGGCTTGTAATATGATGCTTGTATGACTTATTTTACTTTTAGAGTTGTGTTGTGATATCTTCCCGTGAGTCCCTGATCTTGATCGTACACATTTGCATGCATGATTAGTGTACGATTGAATCGAGGGTGTCACAAAATTGTAGAAATGTTATGGTACAGTAGGCATTGTGTGAGAACAATTATGAATCTTGTCTTTGACAGTACCAAAGGGAATGATTTACTCTTTATAATACTAACCCTTCTCACAAAGTTCCGTTATGTTTTGTGTGATTGAAGTTTTCGAGCTTTGAATGAGATATTGATATGAGGAGAATGAGGAGTGGAAAGACCCTAAGCTTGGGGATGCCCAAGGCACCCCAAGGTAATATTCAAAGAAGACTCTAGCGCCTAAGCTTGGGGATGCCCCGGAAGGGCATCCCCTCTTTCGTCAAAACTATCAGTATACCTTACTCAGAGCTATATTTTTATTCGTCACATGATATGTGTTTTGCTTGGAGCATACTTTCAATTTTACTTGTTGTTTGAACAAAATCATTGGATCTGAAATTTTGAATGAAAAATAATCCTCCCATGGCTAGTTAATTATTTGACTACTCAGTGTTCTTCATTTATATCTTTTGGAGTAGTTTATCATTTACTCACGTCCTTCACGTATATCTTATGAGTAAATGGTTGAATGAATTGAATATCATAAATCTGAATTTATATATGTTCCATATGCTTATAACATGGGGAGTAATGACTTCACACATAATAAGTATAGGTAGTAAACTTATTGAAAGTTAGCAAACACAGAATTGGTCACTTGAACAATTCATGAAAGAATATTAAAGGAAGAGAGATTTCACATATAAATATACTATCTTGGACATCTTTTGTAATTGTGAGCACTCATTAAAATATGACATGCTAAAAGGTTGACGTTGGACAAGGAAGACAACTTAATGGGTTATTTTTTTCCTATATCTGAAATGTTATATTGCCTTGGATCATCCAATATGTTGAGCTTGCCTTTCCCTCTCATGCTAGCCAAATTCTTTGCACCAAGTAGACATACTACTTGTGCTTCAAAACATTCCTTAACCCAGTTTTGCCATGAGAGTCCACCATACCTACCTATGGATTGAGTAAGATCCTTCAAGTAAGTTGTCATCATGCATGCAATAAAAATTGCTCCTTAAATATGTATGATATATTAGTGCGAAGAAAATAAGCTTTATACAAACTTGTGATAGGGAAGAAATAAAAGCGACGGACTGCATAATAAAGGTCTTTATCACAAGCGGCAATGTAAAGTGACGTTCTTTTGCATTAAGATTTTGTGCATCCAACCATAAAAGCGCATGACAACCTCTGCTTCCCTCTGCGAAAGACCTATCTTTTACTTTTATCTTCTACCCTTATACAAGAGTCATGGTGGTCATCACCTTTCCTTTTTACACTTTTTCCTTTGGCAAGCACTTTGTGTTGGAGCCATCCGGATATATATATATATATATATATATATATATATATATATATATATATATACATATATATATATATATCCACTTGGATGTAGGTTTTCATAAATTATTATTGTTGACATTACCCTTGAGGTAAAAGGTTGGGAGGCGAAACTATAATCCCCTATCTTTCTCTGTGTCCGATTGAAACTTTGAAACCAGAAATATCACATGAGTGTTAGAAATTGTGAAAGATTAAATGATATTTGAGTATGTGGAGTTTGCTGAACCAAAGCTCTTACATAGACCCTTCCCAAAAATAAGATGAATTGCAATTGTTTGATGACTAAGAGCATAGTTTGTTAGTTTTCCAGAAAGTTTATGATCTATAGTTTAACATGTGAATAGCTTGTTACTTGATCATGAGAAGTTTTATTAGTTGAGCTACTATATGATATATAATGATGTTAGAAAAAGTGATTGAAACTATCATTGATCAAACTTAAGCACTTTCTAGCATTCACACTTCATAAATTATTTCTTTTGTCATTTACCTACTCGAGGACGAGCAGGAATTAAGCTTTGGGATGTTGATACGTCTCCAACGTATCTATAATTTATGAAGTATACATGTCGTGTTTACAATAGTTTTATATGATTTTGGTATGATTTGATTAGATTTAACCCAGACTAACATTGTTTTCAGCAGAACTACCGTGGTGTTGTTTTTGTGCAGAAATATAAGTTCTCGGAATGCGCTGAAAATCAACGGAGATTTTTTTGGAAAATATAAAAAATACTGGAACAAAAATCTACCGGAGGGGAGTCCCAAGGGGCCCATGAGGTTGGAGGGCGCTCCCCTGTGCCTCATGGACTCCCAGTGGGGCTCCCTGACTTGTCCTCAACGCCAACCTCTCATATAAATGCCCAAACCTCCAAAAAATAACCTAGATCGGAAGTTCTGCCGCCGCAAGCCTCTGTAGCCATGAGAAATCAATCTAGGCCCTCTCTCGCACCCTACCGAAGGGGGACCTCATCACCGGAGGCCATGGGGAAGGATCTCGGAGGGGCCATCGTCGCCATGAAGTCCAAGGACTAGAGGGGGAACCTCTTCCCATCAAAGGGGGGGGCATGGAGGAGGAAGCATAAGGGGGAGAACCTCTCCTCCTCTCTGTCGGTGGCGCCGGAGTGCCATCGGGAGGGGAATCATCACCGCGGTGATCGTCTTCATCAACATCACCATCATCATCACCATCCTCATCTCTTTTACACGGTCCACTCTCCCGCACCCCGTTGTAATCCCTACTTGAACATGGTGCTTTATGCCACATATTATGATCCAATGATGTGTTGCCATCCTATGATGTTTTCAGTAGATATCCTTTGTCTTTGGGTTGATTGATGATCTAGATTGGTATGAGTTGTATGTTTTATTTTGGTGATGTCCTATTGTTCACTCTGTGTCGCGCAAGCGTGAGGGATTCCGCATGAAATTGCAAAGTGATTACCAGTCTTGTTAACAATTGCCTAGGATAATTTCGCACACCGACCCATCATTATTCCACACTCGCTATTTATAATATTTAGTAATATATTCTAAGTTTATGATAACAGCACCTACTTTTTTATTTTAGCTCGCCAATATCATGCAAAGTTATCCTCTTCATACCCACAACATAGTTTTATTTCTAGTTTCTAGTTGGAAGCAAATGTTTGGTGTACGTAGAGTCGTATCAGTGGCAGATAGGACTTGAGAGAATATTGATCTTACCTTTAGCTCCTTGTGGGTTCGACACTCCATACTTATCACTTCCACCTTTGGGAATTGCTACGATTTCCCTTCACTTGGGGAATATCAATTGCCCCGGCAGCGTTCCGGCGCCACCGGGAGAGAGGTGGGAGAGAGCCACCCATCCTTCTTCTTCTTCCTTGACCTCCCCCCTAGATGGGAGGAGGGTTTCCCCTCTGGTCCATGGCCTCCATGGAGGCGGAGGGGCAGGAGCCCCTCCGAGATTGGATCTCTCTCTCTATTTCCATCTGTTTCTGCGTTCCCAGATTCTGGCCTTTCATCGTTTCTTAAATTCCCGGAGATCCGTAACTCCGATTGGGCTGAAATTTTAACACGACTTTTATCCGGATATTATCTTTCTTGTGGCTAAAGTAGGGCTCCAACTGCCTTATGGGGTGGCCACAAGCCTCCTGGCCACGCCCTGGGGAGGGCGGCACGCCTCCAGGGCTTGTGGGCCCCTCGAGCATCATCTCGCGTTGATTCCAAATCCCAAAAATGACATATATTCCAAAAAAATCTCCGTAAGTTTTTATCATGTTTGGACTTTGTTTGGTATGGATATTCTGTGAAACAAAAACATGCAAAAAACAGGAATTGGCACTCGGCATTGGATCAATATGTTAGTCCTAAAAAATAGTATGAAAAGTTGCCAAATGTATATGAAAGTTCTAGAATATTGGCATGAAACAATCAAAAATTATAGATACGACAGAGACGTATCATGCGTCCACTCTCCCTGCAAATGTTTATGCTTTTTGTTAATATAATGCCACTGGTGAAATTAAGCAATGCCACTCTTGGAATTAACTACTGAATCTTAGTTCAAAACTGCAACAGTTGTTAGGGATCGGCGGGAGTACATGTTTAACAAATGTATTGTTGAGATAATGCCTCTTTTAATATGAATCTGTTACACTGTTTTAGGAATGGTACTTTCCTGCTTTGTCATTCTTTATACATGTTTAACCAGTGTATTTTTAAGATAATTTAAGTTAATATGAATAAATGACACTGTTTGAGAATTGCTACTATCCTGCTTTGTTTCCCATTAAGATAAGCTTGATGTTTTTTCTTGTGGGCATATAATCATCAACCATTATTGGTTAGTAATTGTTTCCATTATACCTATTTGTGCATACAGGGATATCAAAACTTTTGCTCGGTGCTATTTTGACTTTGATTTTAGTTGAACTACACAAAAGGAGTCAGTGTGTTCAAGGCAAGCTGTTGCATTATTGGGCCCAATTGATCTTTCCACTTTGCAGAAAGAAGCTGTCACTATTTGCGCTACATTACAGAAGGAATAATCGAGAAGCTTTACAGAGTATTAGTAGATGTTGGTGACATGACTAGTCTTCAGAGATCATGGGCAACTCAACAACACGTGGAGTGCAAAATTCTACAACAAGGAAAGGTATGACCAAGTCAGTGCCTGACGCAGTTGTAAAAAACGAGGTCACTATCAGCCTTCATTCACATGATCATGCTTTGTTATGTTGTGCTACTTATATTGTTGTATTGTTTTGAATAAATGTTTAATTGAAGATATTGTATTTCTATCTTTTCCTATTAAGACAATGAAGATGATTATATTTGTGAGTGTTTGTTTAATCAATTAGTACCACAATTATATTCATCACACTTTTTCTGTATTTATGCAGACAGGAATGCTCAGCTTGATTTCAGTGGAACTGCACAAAATGTTCATATGGTTCGAGTCCTCCATAATACTCCATGCACAATACACCGAATGGTTCTTTAATCATTCGTTGTCACCTTGAGCCACCCGACTATCTACTTGAATGGAGAAGCCAATGTCTTGAAGGCCTTGCAACATACAAATATGAAATACACCATGCTACGCAAGAAGTTATTTGATTTTAGTGGAACTGCACAAAAAGATAATCTGGTTAAACCGGGTCCATGTGCAATTTCAATGTGCAAACTGATGACAAACCCTGCCTGTTCCACAATCATAGGCATTAGATATTTTGAATAGGAAAAGCTTGTCAAAGTTTAATCATTGATGTTAGCAAGAAGGCATTCGTTTGATATTTTGGAATTAGAAAACCTTGTCAAATTTTGTTGATTGATGTTAGCCAGAAGACATGCATTTGATATTTACGAATGCGACGCCCATTGCCATGAGCAGCGTCGATCATTTTTTCCTATTCATGTGTTCAGTTCAGAACTAAATATTGGCTCTAATGAGATGTATAATAATCATGAATGTTGACTTATATATGTATTTTAAGAGTTTGTTCCAAATGTTGTCTATGAAATGCCAGGCCTTGTGAGTTTGATAGCAAAGTTGAGCCTGGAATGTTGTGGCACGCGGCATCACAAGCTGCTCACTGTGCCTCCTAAGAATAATGCTACGTAATGTTTGGCATGTTGATCAAATGCCAGTGATTTATATGTTAAGAATTCATCATCTTCTGTTCCTTCTGTGCTTAAGAAGTTCATCTTCTGATGTAACAATCATAGCCTATACAAAAATTAGTTGTTGTAGGCTAGAGGTGAAACCATTATCTTCTGACTGACTCATCATCTTACTGTTTCATGCATAACCTATGTTATAAAATGTAGATGTGCAGAATACCTTAAGTTCTTCGGCCTTGCAGTCGAGAGAGCATCTACCGCCTCTTTATTTTTACTAGAAACTAGAGCATGACGCCCCTAACCTGCCTCAAACAACAGCGCGGACGGCCCGGTCATGAAATTCGACCTAGACGGGCTCCACAGACGGGCGTCAAATGCCCGGGTCGACCAGTACCCCTCAGATACAACCCAAATATGGGGCGCCCGGGCGCGTCTGCCATGTCGGGCTGATGTCGGGGTCCCATGCAGGATCGCCCGGAAACCCGATGGGTGCGTATGTGGGGGGAGGTGTGCCGGTCTGGCTCACCACCCGAGGCCAATAAATCCTCCCACTTCGTCACCCTTCCCATGCTCTCTGGCTTCGCCATGGCAAGAAGAAGATAACCACCTACGCTTTGCTCATACGGAGCATCAGTACCAGATCGTGCAGGAGATCCTGGCGAGGCGTGCCGCCCGCATTGCTGCCGGGTTGCCTCTGGACTCGCCGGAGCCGGAGGAGGAGGACAAGGAGGAGCTGGCGGAGGAGGGAGACGAGGAGGATCTGGCGGAGGAGGAGGAGGATGAGGAGGATCTGGCGGAGGAGAAGGAGGAGGGAGAGGAGTAGCAGCCAGCTCTGATGGAGGTTGTGGATCCGGTAGAGCAGCCAGAGCAGGAGCTGGCGCCGGCTCCGGGCATCAACACGGAGGATGCGGAGGCGGAGTTCGCCATCGCCTATGCGGACGAGATGGAGGAACAGAAGGCCATCCTGGAGTCCATCCAGGATGATGCCTATCTGGAAGCCAACCGGCGCTTAATCCAGCAGGAACGGGCGACAACTGACGCCTTTTCGGCGAGGTTGAAGCGGAGATGGATGCAGAGTAGCCAGAGGAGCCGCAGCTGCGGCTACCAGCCATGTACCCAGTGCCGGGAATGAAGATAGTGGGCATCTTCGATGATGACTAGGCTACTTGATCTACGTAGTAGTATGGTTTTCAGTTGCATGCTTTTGTATGGATTCAAAATTTCTAGTATGAGGTATCCGGATGCAGATGAGCAAATTTGAGGCTTGACAGGTCAGTGTCCAGTTGTAGATGCGGTAAGCTACTACACAACACATGTCTTCCATTCTAATCCCATCTCTTTTTGTTTTTTTATGATTAATCTCGTCTTCTTTGCTGGCGAGATCGCTGAGCTCAGCGACGAGGACCAGACGATGGACGATGCTTCTGACCAGGAGCCGGCGCCACTGCCCATGCCGCTTCATGCCCTGTTCACCATAGAGCAGGTGCGGCCGCACTTCGACATGGTAATGGAGAAAGAGCTACCAGCATTGCTGGTCTCGGCATTTCAACAAGCATAGGAGGACCAATGCTAGAACCTCCATCTCCTCAACAAGCGCCAGCACGTGATGTTGCTTGAACTATGCCGGTATTTCCCCCAAGAGGAAGGGATGATGCAGCACAACTACGGTAGGTATTTCCCTCAGTTTTGAAACCAAGGTATCAATCCTGTAAGAGAACCAAGTAACACTATGTAAACAGTACCTACACACAAAGAACAAATACTTGCAACCCGACACTTATGAGGGATTGTCAATCCCTCTACTGGTAATGGTTCCAGAAATTGTCAAGTTGACGGGATAAAAATTGTGTAGATTGGATAAATAGATCTCGATAAAATGCAAAATAAAATAAATAGCAAAAAAAATTGAAGTAAGGTATTTTTGGGTTTTTGGAATAATAGATCTGAAAATAAAAGCAAATAAAAATAGATCTCAAAGCAAATATGATAAAGAATAGACCTGGGGGCCGTAGATTTCACTAGTGGCTTCTCTCGAGAAAATAGCACACGGTGCGTAAACAAATTAATATTGGGAAATTGATAGAAGATCGAATAATTATGACGATATCCAAGGCAATGATCAATATATAGGCATCACTTCCAAGATTAGTAGACCGACTCCTGCCTCCATCTACTACTATTACTCCACACATCGACCGCTATGCAGCATGCATCTAGTGTATTAAGTTCATGAAGAAACGGAGTAATGCAATAACAATGATGACATGATGTAGACGAGATCTATTCATGTTGGAATAGCCCCCATCATGTTATCCTTAATAGCAACGATACATGTGTGTCTTGCTGCCCCTTCTATCACTGGGAAAGAACACCGCACGATCGAGCCCATCACAAAGCACCTCTTCCCATGGCAAGAAAAATCGATCTAGTTGGCCTAAAAAAACCAAAGATTCAAAGAAGAAATACGAGGCTATAAATTATCATGCATATAAGAGATCAAAGAAGACTCAAATAATATTCATGGATATAGATCTGATCATAAACTCAAAGTTCATCTTATCCCAACAAACACACCGTGAAAAAGAGTTACATCAGATAGATCTCCAAGAAACCATTGTATTGAGAATCAAAAGAGAGAGAGGAAGCCATCTAGCTACTGCCTATGGACCCGTAGGTCTATGATAAACTACTCACGCATCATCGGAGAGGCACCAATGAGGATGATGAACCCCTCTGTGATGGTGTCTAGATTGGATCTCGTGGTTCTGGAACTTGCGGCGGCTGGAATTCTGTTTCATTGACTCCCCTCGGGTTTTTGGAATATTTGGATATTTATAGGGCGAAGAGGCAGTGCTGGAGGCCACGAAGGTGGGCACAACCCTCCAAGGCGCGCCCTGGGGGGTTGTGCTCCCCTCAGGCCTCCCCTCTGGCACTTCGTTGTCCCATCTTGTGTCTTCTGATCCAAAAAAATTCTCCAAAAAGTTTCACTACGTTTGGACTCCGTTTAATAATGATATTCTGCGAAGTAAAAAACAAGCAAAAAAACAGCAGCTGGCACTGCGCACTATGTCAATAGGTTAGTCCCAAAAAATGATATAAAGTTGCTCAAAGTGCTTAATGATATTGCTCCAAAACCCTCATCCACTTTCTCATTTCCAGATATGTCCAAATCCTAAAGTCAAACTCGGCCCCACCAATTTGATCTATCCAGCGCCACCGAGTTCACTTAACCTAGCCACTGCCCAAAACCCTAGACAATTTGGTCTCACTGATCGGGATCTCTATCTCACCGAGATGGCCTTGTAAACTCTCCGTTACATGTTGTAATTATTTCGGTCTCACTGAAATTAGCAATCAGTCCCACCAAGTTTGCTTGACCAACTCTCTATTTGCTCTTTGCTAAAATCGGTCTCACCGAGTTCATGCAATCGGTCTCACTGATATGAGGTTTTTCCCTAACCCTAGCACATCGGTCCCATCGAGTTGATCATATCGGTCCCACCAAGATTCCGAATGTTCACATTTTGAACTGAGTCGGTCTCATGGAGTTCTTCTATTCGGTCCGACCTAGTTGGGTCAAATGTGTGTAACAGTTGGATTTTGTGTGGAGGCTATATATAGCCCTCCACCTGTATCCATTCGAGAGAGAGCCATCAGAACGTGCCTACGCTTCCACTACTCATTTTCTGAGAGAGAACCACCTACTCATGTGTTGAGACCAAGACATTCCAATCCGACCACAAGAATCTTGATCTCTAGCCTTCCCCAAGTTGCTTTCCACTCAAATGATCTTTCCACCATAGCGAAATCTGTGTGAGAGAGTTGAGTGTTGGGGAGACTATCATTTGAAGCATGAGAGCAAGGAGTTCATCATCATCACATCACCTATTACCTTTTGGAGAGTGGTGTCTCCTAGATTGGTTAGGTGTCACTTCGGAGCCTCCTACAAGATTGTGGAGTTGAACCAAGGAGTTTGTAAGGGCAAGGAGATCGCCTAGTTTGTGAAGATCTACCCGAGTGAGGCAAGTCCTTCATGGGCGATGGCCATGGTGGGATACACAAGGTTGCTTTTTCATGGACCCCTCGTGGACTCGTGCAACCGTTACCCTTCGTGGGTTGAAGTCTCCATTAACGTGGACGTACAATAGCACCACCTATTGAAACTACGCCAAAAATCTCCGTGTCTACATTGCATTTGCCTTCTTCAAACCCTTCCCTTTAACTTCATATGCAATGTTTTACTTTCCGCTGCTACACTCTTAGAATTGCATTTGTAGGTTGGTTGCTTGACCTGTGATAGTTGCTAAAATCTTCCAACACTTAAAATTGGGAAAAGGTTAGAATTTTATTTGGTCAAGTAGTCTAATCACCCCCGTCTAGACCTACTTTCGATCCTACAAGTGGTATCAGAGCTTTGATCTCCATTTTCCTTGATTTCCATAGCTTTGGTGATCATAGCCTTGGTTTCATAACCTAGGAGAGTATGGCCTCTGATGAGGGAAATTACCACCGTAGAGGTCCTTACTTTGATGGTACTAATTTTGCTAGTTGGAAGCATAAGATGAAAATGCATATTCTTGGTCATAACCCCGTCGTTTGGGCTATTGTGCATATTGGCTTGGAAGGTCAATACTTCAAGGATGGAAGAGAACCGGATCGTGAAGCATTCGTGGAAGAATTGAAGATTTTGCAATACAATGCTCAAGCTTGCGATATTCTTTTCAATGGATTGTGCCCAAAAGAATTCAACAAAATCAGCTGCCTTGAGAATGCAAAGGAAATTTGGGATACTTTGGTTGATATGCACGAAGGTACCGAGTTTGTCAAGGAATCCAAATTGGATGCGCTTCAAAGTCAACTTGACAAGTTCAAAATGAAGGATGGCGAAGGAGTCGCTGAAATGTACTCTAGGCTTGCTCTCATCACAAATGAGATTGCCGGCTTATGAAGCGAAGAGATGACCGACATATTCATCATCAAGAAGATCCTAAGAGCCTTGGATGGAAAATATGATACCGTCTGCACCTCTATCCAAATGACGCCCAATTACAAAGATCTCAAGCCAACGGAAGTCATTGGCAGAATTTTTGCTCATGAGATGTCACTCAAGGATAAGGAAGAGCTTCACAACAAGTCTAGTAGTGCTTACAAAGCTTCATGTGATGCTCCTACAACATCAAGTGAGAAACAAGTCTTCAATGAAGAATTGAACTTAATGGTGAAGAACTTCAACAAGTTCTACAACAGTAGAAGCAAAGAGAGAAGTTCCAAGTCAAGGTCCTACAATGACAAAACATCTTCTAGTCATGATCACAATTGCTACAATTGTGGAAGACCCGGACACCTACTCTAGTGAGTGTACAGCTCCCTATGAAAGAAGAGAAGACTCACCTAAAAGGATAAGTAAAAGAGAGGAATCACCTCCAAGAGAGAGAAGGAGTAGAGATGATCGGTATGAACGAAGACCCTCTGGTAGAAGCAAGGATTCAGAAAGGAAGGACAAGTCATCAAAGAGCTACACAAGACGAAGACATCAAGCTCACGTTGGTGAATGGGTATCCGATTCTGACTCCGACAACTACTCTGAGAGAAGTTATCACTCCGACTCCGAATATACTCAAGATGACGGTGTTGCCGGTCTTGCACTTGTGTCATCCAACTCCTACGACATATTCGACTCACCAAATGAAGGAATTGGAAGATGCTTCATGGCTAAAGGCCCTAAGGTATCACACCCCGAGTATGTTGATTTCAATAGTGATGAAGATGATTTGCTAGGTGATGATGATTTACTTGTTGACAACACTAGTGATGAAAACTATGATGAAACTGCTATTAATCATGCTAATCAAGATAAAACGAACGACAATGATATGGAGGAGATTGAGCATCTAACTAGAGAACTAAACACTCTTAAGTTAGCTCATGAAACTACTTCAGAGGGTCATCAAGAGCTTTTAAAGACTCATGAGAAGCTACGCTTTGAGAAGCTCAATTTAGAGAAAGAGCATGGGTTCTTAAAGGGAATCAATGATGATCTTCGAAAGAAAAGTTCTTCTTACATTGCCAAGCATTTACTCTTGTCTACTTACATGCCACAAGTAAAATCTAGCAATAAGAGCAAGAAACATTATTCTTCTAGTAGTAACAATAATCATGCTAAATCCAATATTGTTGATTCTAGTAGTGCTCTTGATTACACTAATTATTCTCTTAGCCAAGTTACACTTGAGGAAGAAAATAGCTTACTGAAGGGAATTATAAAGAAAGGTGTTAAAAGCCTTGCCAGAAGTAAGCAATTTGAGGAAATTGTGTGCAAGCAAGGAAGGCACCGGAAGAATCAATGTGTTGGTTTTGAACAAAAGTTCAACGCGAATGGAGTTGAGTGGGAAGAAGATCAATACCCCAAAACGAACTTTGTTCCTCAACAAGAGAAGTATGACCCTACTTCTTTCAAGGGAACACAAGCTCAAGATGATGTTCCACCACAAGACCACAAGCTAAAAGGCAAGGACAAGCTTCAAGAAGAGACTGATTCATTTGAAGAAGCTCCAAAGGCCTTGGTCAAGTGGGTTCCCAAGACTACATCAAGTTCTACTTCATCAAGTACAACAAGAACTAGAGAGTTCTTGAGGGTGACTCCACCAACATACTTCACTCATATTCATTTTGTCAAGGACAAGTGCAATCAACTTCCGTATCTTGCACTAGTTCAAGGAGTCACAAACCCTCTTGTTGGTAAGAAAAGTGACAAGGTAACCTAATGCTTTCATGGACATCATCATATGTGTGTTTCACTCTATGTCTATGGATATCCTTGTGTGTTCCTTGTGGCACAAACCCATGTAGGTATTGAATGTGCAACTCACTCCAATGGATTGCTCCAGATGATCTACATCAACATTGAGCATCCACATCTTCAACATCTACATGAAGTCATCATCGACAAAACCCAAGGTTAGGTCATCCCTCTGGGGAGATATCACATCTAGCGGGAGCTTTGCTCTAAGAATTGAGCTATAGCAACTCAAATGATGTGAACACAACAATGCTTTATGTAAAAGTGGTAACCCCACTTGTGCTTAGACGATGAGTATGACCTACGATCAAATGTTCTCATTTGACTCCTCAGTCAATATACTCATATATAGATGACCTAGTCATCTCCAATTGCTTGATAGATGCTATAGTGTTTGTGCGTGCTTTTCCACATATTTTATTTGTTATTTATTGTGTGAGCATGTTGGTTGCATAATTTTGTCCATTCAAGGACATCCATTTGTTGCTTTGATTGTTTGGTTTTTCTTTTTTCAAATGGATGGACAAGAATGCCTAATTACTCCCTCTAGCTATCTATGTTTTTCTCGTTTCAAACCCTATTCATGCTACATCACAAAGCTTGAACAAGTTGAATTTGGACCCTCCGGATGAGGAGCACTCTGAGCCACCGATCTGTCAAGGGTTTAATCTTCCAAAACCTCTTAATGCATCTCGGTCATACCAACTCATCACACTCGGTCTCACCAAATTCATTAAGTTGATCTAGGTTTTCATCTCGGTGCAACCAATTTGAGCAATTCGGTCACACCGAGTTGCTGTAACTGCTAGCAGTTTTGCATCTCGGTGCCACCAAGTCGTTCCGCTCAGTCACACTGACAGTGACTAGGTATATATACCGCGGGTTGAAATTTTGGAAATTCCTCCAAATCACTCGTCCGCGCCTCACAGCTCTACCGCCCCTGGTCTCCGGATCGTCTCTGTCGTCACCAGTGTCCTCCTACCACTGGTCTCCATCGCCGTCAACAGAAATCTCACTGTCATTGTCGCCGTAGCAAGTTCGTCGCCAGGTTAGGGTACATACTCGACCTCTTTGTGCGTTCTCTTTTTCTGATTCTTGCACAAAGATCATTGCCATTATTCTTAACACCAATGAGATCAATATATAAACCGAAAAGTTCCATTAGAATAGATTTGATGCAAAAACATAGGGTTAGGTTTCCGCCGAACTCATCGGACCGACCGATCTGAGGATCTCGGTCTCACCGATTTGGCTCAGGCCATTGCATAAGTACATCTCGGTTTGACTGAAGCGTACTAATCGGTGTGATCAGAATCACTTCCTCTGTGGAACCCTAGAATCTCGGAGTCACCGAACTGCATTTTGGACTGACCAAAATTGCATGTTTAGATTATGTTAATGCTTCAGTGTCACCGAGTTTGTCATATCGGTAGATCCGAAATGCTTTCTGCAAAAAACGAAAGTTAAGATTCTGTCTCAATATTTTTTGCAAAATAGTTGTGCTTTGCGATGCTCATCCACTCTACCTATACCTATCTATTCATAGGGTCAGTTTCAGAGATGTCAGAGGGCAGTGACAGTCAGAACAGGTCTGAGGAGCAGGTGAATCTCAGTGAGGGCACTAGTCCCTCCAATAGCAGTTATGAAGATGGTAGCAGAAGTACTCCAAGCAACTTGCCTAAGGATTCTACTAGGTAATGGAATAAGAGAACCTCAGAATCTGAGGATGAGGATTTTGTTGTTGAGAGGAGGTCACCTCAAAGAAGAAAGTGCTCAAGAAGGAGTATGCTGCTCCTGCTGCTGCTGCCACAAAGCCTCGTATGCAAAAGAAAGCTCCTGCTAAGAGGAAGCCCATGTCAAAAGCCAGAGCATCCACTTAGGAAACTATGGAGTTCACTCTTGAACCAAGAGAGGAAGATGCCGCTGGAGGAAAGAAGAGGAAGGAGAGAGTGAGGAAGACTGTTGCCAGAGTCATTGGCAGATCATTTGTGATGAGGGACTCTGATGAGGAAGATGAGGAGGAAGAGCCAGCTGCACCACTTCCAAAGACTCAGAAGCTTATGTGGGATGCCATAAAGTCTGGGGTTGCTCCATCTAAGCCCAAGACATCCCCTAAGCCTCCAAGTCAAGCTCAAACTCCAAAACCTTCTGCACCCAAGAGATCCACCAGAAACATCCCTGCTGTTGAGGAGAACAAGGCCCCAGTGCCTGAAGTTCAAGAGGATGAATAATCCCATGTGCTCAGAAAGTTGAAGCCAAAGATTCCAGATCATAGTGATGATCATCCTGTTGCTGAGAACATGAAGGAAGTAAGGATGCATGTCTGAGATTGTGGAGACAGACTGATCCCTATGCCACCATTAGAAGGACTGCTGTAAATTATCGTTTCCACACCAAGGAACAACGGGACTTCTATGAACTGTCTTGCGAGACAAGAAGCCTATTGTCAGTGATATGAGATTGGTTGATTGGACATACATCGATGACAATGAGAACTACTTCCCAGGTGTGCATGAGAGCTTCAAGATGAATGAAGTCGATAAGTTTGTTGGTTAAAAGTTGACAAAGTGGAATGATGAAATGATTATGCAATTCTACTCCACTGCTCATTTCTATCCAGATGGCAAGATTGTCTGGATGATAGAAGGAACCAAATATCAATCTACAATTTCTGAATGGGCCAAGTTGATCAATGCCCCTAAGGAAGATGAGAATGACATGGATGTATATGCTAAGCCAAGGAAGGATCACAACTCCATTGCAAACATGTACAAGACTATTCCATATGATGCCTTGGAGACTCACAGGCTTGGGTCGATATATTATCCGTTGTTAGGATTGACCACCATCAACAACATCTTGAGGCACACTCTGTTGCCCAAGCCAAGAGATCATAGGATGATCCATGGTCACTCCATCAACTTGCTCCATATGTTTGATGTGCCACAAAAGTTCAAAGTGATGACTCTAATTGTTAAAATAGTGAAGAGAACTGAAGCTGATCAGAAGAGATCATGTGAATATGCCCCTCATATACAGACGCTAATCAACTCCAAGATGGGAACAGGGACATATCTTCTTGATAAAGAGCATCTTCCACTAAGGCCAGAATTTGAGGACAATGAGATTGTCATGGATGCCTCACATCCAACATGTGCTGAAGCCTAGGAGAAGAGAGAGAGAGAGAGAGAGAGAGCTAAGGCTGCAAAAGCAGCAAAGGCAGCTGGTGTACCACATGCTTCACAAGTGATGCTCAGGACCAAGCAAGATCAACTCAGTTTTTTGCTTGAGGCTACTATGAGGATTGAGAAAGGCTTGGCCACACAAACTCAGAATCAAGAAAGTCTTGAGAGGATCATTGAGACCAAATTCCATGATGTAGATGTGAAGGTCATAGAGATCCACACTACTGTGGAGAAGCTCTAGGAAGAAATTGAGAACATGAGTGACAGACCTACCACAAACACTTTTCAGAGAGTGCCCATGGCACAAAGGTCTGCGACTATGCCAATTGTTAGTGACACCAAGACTACCATTTCTGCACCTGCAGCAACTGCCTCAGTCATTCATCCAGTTTCAACTCCTCCAACTCCTCAGACATCTTCAGAAGCGTTTGCAGATGTTGTCCTCTCCATGCCTTCTATGCACACTGCAGCAACCAGCCAGAAGACTGATAACCCACAAGTGTAGGGGATAACTGTAGCCTCTTTCGATAAGTAAGAGTGTCGAACCCAACGAGGAGCTAAAGGTCGAACAAATATTCTCTCAAGTCCTATCTGCCACTGATACGACTCTACACACGCTTAGTGTCCGCTTTACCTAGAACAAGTATGAAACTAGAAGTACTTTGTAGGTGTTGTTGGATAGGTTTGCAAGATAATAAATAACGCGTAAATATAAACTAGGGGCTGGTTAGATAAAGAAGCAATAAAGTAAATTAGTTTTAGTAGAGAGCTTGTTGTCACGAGAAAGTTATTTGTCCCTAGGCAATCGATAACTAGACCAGTAATCACTATTGCAATTTTATATGAGGGAGAGGCATAAGAAAACATACTTTCTCTTCTTGGATCATATGCCCTTAAGATTGGAACTCTAGCAAGCATCCTCAACTACTAAAGATCATCAAGGTAAAACCCAACCATAGCATTAAAGTATCAAGTCCCCTTTATCCCATACGCAAACAACCTACTTACTCGGGTATGTGGTTCTATCACTCATGCCACCCACCATAAGCAAATCACGAACATATTGCAAACCCTACAGCAGGGATTACTCACGCTTGCGCGACACGGAGAGCACCATAGGACAGCACCAATAATAAAACATGCAACTCAAACCAATCACGATCATCAATTAACCCATAGGACAAAATGGATCTACTCAAACATCATAAGATAGCCATACATCATTGGGAAATAATATATAGCGTTGAGCACCATGTTTAAGTAGAGATTACAGCAGGTAAAAGAGAGGTTACACCGCTGCATAGAGGGGGGAAGAGTTGGTGATGAAGGCGGTGAAGTTGTTGGTGTAGATCTTGGTGATGATGATGGCCCCTGGCGGCGTTCCGGCGCCATCGTAAGCAAGGGGGAGAGATCCCCCCGTCTTCTTCTTCTTCCTTGACCTTCTCCCTAGATGGGAGAAAGGTTTCCCCTCTGGTCCATGGTCTCCATGGCATGGGAGGGGCGAGAGTATAATATAACTTGGTAAGATCCGTTAGTATAATAAAGCAAATCACTACTCTAGGTACAGTTGCGAACCAATTCATATTTTGTTTTTTGCATTGTGTCTACTATAATATAACTTTTCCCTGGCTTAATCCACTGATATAAATTGAAACTTTCATCAAAACAAGCAAACTATGCATCAAAAACAGAATCTGTCAAATACAGAACAGTCTGTAGCAATCGGAACATTCACCATACTTCTGTTACCCTAAAAATTCTACCACAATTAGGAAAACTAAACAATTTGTATAGAAAGACAGTGCAAAAAGAATCAGAACCATTTGACGTTCCAGTAAAAAATGTAAAATCGCGCACTACAACCAAAGTTTCTGTCCTGCATCGTACAAACCAACAAGCATTGTAAACATCCTAAAGGAAAACCTTGGCACATTATTTTTATAATACAATGGAATTGTACAAGGAAATAATTATTTTTGATGAAAAGTTTCTGTAATTAAGATTCACAAAGTTTATGTGAGCATGAACAAAGGTCAAGGACCTCTCCCACTTCAACAATGCTTGTCTTTCTCACTTTCACTTTCCTTTTTGAAAAGTTTTGGGTTCCCCTCTTTATTTTTTTGTTTTTAAACCAAATAAAAGGACTCAACAGAAATAAATGAATCTCTAAAACTTACCGGTTGTCTCCCTGGCGGCGCTTTCTTTAAAGCCATTAATCTAGGCATATAGTGCTCAAGTAATGGATCCACCCGGATCCCAAGGTATATCAAAGCCAATTTTAATTAACAATGATTTGTGATTTAGTAGTGAGCACAAAGTAACATATATCATGCAACAGCGAAGTCTAACTCTCTTCCTATGCATCGGCATGTCATCAAAGAACAACCCATGCACACCAAGTAAAGGCCAATGCATAGTATAAGCAGTTTCTTGCAATTTTATCATATTGGAAACATAGAGAGGTGGAGATGTAGTTCCTCTCTCATAATAATTGCAAGTAGGAGCAGCAAGCACATGCATATTATATCTATCAAAATCATCATGTGAAATGGTAGAAGGCAACCCATCAATGTAATCCTTAGTAAGCACAAACTTCTCCGATATAGTGTAGTTTGGAGAATTCAAAAAGATAATAGGACTATCATGCGTGGGTGCAATAGAAACAATTTCATGTTTAACATAAGGAACTATAGCAAGTTCATCTCCATAAGCATAATTCATATTGGCATCTTGGCCACAAGCATAGCAAGCATCATTAAAAAGGGATATTTCAAGAAAATCAACGGGATCATAGCAATCATCATAGCAATCATCCTTCGATAAGCACGAAGGGGAATTAAACAATGTATGAGTTGAAGAGTTACTCTCATTAGAAGTTGGGCACGGGTAGCTAATCCGCTCTTCCTCCTTTTGTTCTTCGCTCTCCTCATCATCTTGTTCATCCAAAGAGCTCACAGTTTCATCAATTTCTTCTTCCATAGCTTCCTACAAAATATTAGTCTCTTCTTGGACAGCGAAGACTTTCTCAATAAATGCATCAATATAGGAATTGTATTCATAATTATCATAGCAATATTTAAGTATAGCAAAATTTTTAGGTCTGTAAATAGCATCATCAAGATTTTTCACATGTTTTAAACAAAGATTCAATCTCATAAGCACCCATAAAAAGCAAAAAATTCTTCTATTTGTTCCACATCATAGTAATCATATATACCATTAGCATAAGAAGCTAAGGTTTTATAATCATTAAATTTGCATGAAAAGGGAAGGTGTGGAGCCTTCATCCTAGAGCAACAAGTATAATCATATCTCAAGCATAGTTGCCTGGCATACCAATACAACATATAAATTTGATCCCATAATAGTTTCCCTTTTTGTGTCAAGCAATAATCCCTAAAGTATTCACGTTGATCCAACGTGTCTCCCATAACATAATTGAATGGGGTTTTCTCAGGATTATCAAAGTAGTACATAATTTCTTTCACATAACGAGCATCGAGGGTTTTAGGAGGTTTCCCATCTCCATGAGTAGCAACTACACCTATTTTTTTGGTATTTTGTGTTCCATATCCATAACTAAAGATAGAGAACAACTAAGAACAACAAATAAAAATTACTTAGTGATAAAGCAAACAAGCACACACGAGAATATTCACCCCACTCTATGACTCCCCGGCAAAGGCACCAGAAAAAGGTCTTGATAACCCACAAGTGTAGGGGATAGTTGTAGCCTCTTTTGATAAGTAAGAGTGTCGAACCCAACGAGGAGCTAAAGGTAGAACAAATATTATCTCAAGTCCTATCTACCACTGATAAGACTCTACACACGCTTAGCGTTCGCTTTACCTAGAACAAGTATGAAAATAGAAGTACTTTGTAGGTGTTGTTGGATAGGTTTGCAAGATAATAAAGAACACGTAAATATAAACTAGGGGCTGTTTAGATAAATAAGCAATAAAGTAAATTAGTTTTAGTAGAGAGCTTGTTGTCACGAGAAAGTTATTTGTCCCTAGGCAATCGATAACTAGACCGGTAATCAATGCTGCAATTTTATATGAGGGAGAGGCATAAGCTAACATACTTTCTCTTCTTGGATCATATGCACTTATGATTGGAACTCTAGCAAGCATCCGCAACTACTAAATATCATTAAGGTAAAACCCAACCATAGCATTAAAGTATCAAGTCCCCTTTATCCCATACGCAAACAACCTACTTACTCGGGTCTGTGCTTGTGTCACTCACGCCACGCACCATAAGGAAATCATGAACATATTGAAAACCCTACAATAGAGATCCCTCACGCTTGCGTGACACGGAGAGCGCCATAGGATAACACCAATAATAAAACATGCAACTCAAACCAATCACGATCGTCAATTAACCCATAGGACAAAATGGATCTACTCAAACATCATAAGATAGCCATACATCATTGGGAAATAATATACAGCATTAAACACCATGTTTAAGTAGAGAATACAACGGGTAAAAGAGAGGTTACACCGCTGCATAGAGGGGGGAAGAGTTGGTGATGAAGGCGGTGAAGTTATTGGTGTAGATCGCGGTGATGATGATGACCCTCGGCGGCGTTCCACCACCGGAAGCAAGGGGGAGATAGCCCCCCTTCTTCTTCTTCTTCTTCCTTGACCTTCTCCCTAGATGGGAGAAGGGTTTCCCATCTTGTCTATGGTCTCCATGGCGTGGGAGGGGCGAGAACCCCTCCGAGATTGGATCTGTCTCTCTGTCTCTCTCTGTTTCTACGTTCTCGGATTCTGCCCTGGCACCATTTCTTTTATATCCGGAGATACATAACTCCGATTGGATTGAAACCTTCGCCCTGATATTTTTCCAAAAAATAGCTTTCTTTCAGCCAAAGAATAGCAGCAACCGCCTTACGAGGGGCCCACGAGGGTCAGGGGAACGCCTAGGGTAGGCAGGCGCGCCCCCTGCCTCGTGGCTACCTCGGGCACCGTCTCGCATTGATTTTACTTCCCAAAAATCATAAATATTCCAAAATAATTCTCCATCCATTTTTATCCCGTTTGGACTCCGTTTGATATGGGGTTTCTGTGAAACATAAAACATGCAACAAACAGGAACTGGCACTGGGCACTGGATCAATATGTTAGTCCCAAAAATAATGTAAAAGTTGCCAAAAGTATATAAAATTTGTAGAATATTGGCATGGAACAATCAAAAATTATAGATACGGCGGAGACGTATCAAGGACCACTTCAGGAGCTCCCGGAGATCGTGCCTAGACTGTCGCATAGCACTATGCATTTTCCAGATTTTTGGTAACTTGTTGCCAAAGGGGGAGAAAGTGTATTGAACATTAGGCTTCGAGAGAGAGTGTGTTTTGCCTTTTGTTGCTTATCTTGCTACTTTGATTATTTGCTCATTTGATTCATGCTACAATATTTGTGCTTGTTTGTGAGATACACTTGTGATCATGTGTTTGATCATATAATGTGTGCTTGCATCATGATATCTATGATACTTGTGTATGATCAATCATGTTTTACCTTGGTGATGAGTGCATGTTCTTTATATCTTATCATTTTGAGTGCTCCACCAAGATATAAAGAACAAATAAGTAGCATGTTCTTTACATGGAAGAGTGACCCATGATCCTAATCAATTGTGCAATTGCATTCAAAAGCAAATTTTAAAATAATGCACAAATTTAGGGGGAGCTCTTGCTTATCACATACTTCTCAAAGCGACAATGTATTTCACTCATATTATCATCAGTTACCAAAAAGGGGGAGATTGAAAGTGCAACTAATCCTCAGGTGGTTTTGCTAATTCATAACAACATATAGCTCATTGAACTAATATCCATTCAAGTTAAATATTTCAGAAAGTTCAATGATTGGCATGGCATGGACTAGAGATGTAGACCCCTCAAAATGCTAAGGACAAAGATTGGCAAAGGCTCAAGAATCTTCATTTTCATTTCAGTGATCCAAGATCACATTGAGTCCATAGGAAAGCCAATACTATTAAAAGGGGATGAGGTGTTGCTTAATGGTCTACTTGCTCAAAGTGCTTAATGATATTGCTCCAAAACCCTCATCCACTTTCTCACCGATTTGATCTATCCGGCGCCACCGAGTTCACTTGACCTAGCCACTGCCAGAAACACTAGACAATTCGGTCTCACCGAGATGGCCGTGCAAACTCTCTGTTACGTGTTGTAATTATTTCGGTCTCACCGAAATGTGCAATCGGTCCCATCGAGTTTGCTTGACCAACTCTCTGTTTGCTCTTTGCTGAAATTGGTCTCACCGAGTTCATGCAATCGGCCTCACGGAGATGAGGTTTTGCCCTAACCCTAGCACATCGGTCCCACCGAGTTGATCATATCGGTCCCACTGAGATTCCTAACGTTCACATTTTGAACTGAATCAGTCTCATGGAGTTCTTCTATTCGGTCTGACCGAGTTGGGTCAAATGTGTGTAATGGTTGGATTTTGTGTGGAGGCTATATATAGCCCTCCACCCCGTCTCCATTCGAGAGAGAGAGCCATCAGAACGTGCCTACACTTCCACTACTCATTTTCTGAGAGAGAACCACCTACTCATGTGTTGAGACTAAGACATTCCTCTAGCCTTCCCCAAGTTGCTTTCCACTCAAATCATCTTTCCCCATAGCCAAATCTATGAGAGAGAGTTGAGTGTTGGGGAGACTATCATTTGAAGCACAAGAGCAAGGAGTTCATCATCATCATAGCATCTATTACCTTTTGGAGAGTGGTGTCTCCTAGATTGGTTAGGTATCACTTGGGAGCCTCCGACAAGATTGTGGAGTTGAACCAAGGAGTTTGTAAGGGTAAGAAGATCGCCTACTTCGTGAAGATCTACCCTAGTGAGGCAAGTCCTTCGTGGGTGATGGCCATGGTGGGATAGACAAGGTTGCTTCTTCGTGGACCCTTCATGGGTGGAGCCCTCCATGGACTCGCACAACCGTTACCCTTCATGGGTTGAAGTCTCCATCAACATGTACGTACGATAGCACCACCTATCGGAACCACGCCAAAAATCTCCGTGTCTACATTGCATTTGCCTTCTCCAAACCTTTCCCTTTACCTTCATATGCAATGTTTTACTTTCCGCTGCTACACTCATAGAATTGCATGTGTAGGTTGATAGCTTGACTTGTGATAGTTGCTAAAATCTGCCAACACTTAAAATTGGGAGAATGTTAGATTTTTATTTGGTCAAGTAGTCTAATCACCCCCCCTCTAGACCTACTTTCGATCCTACAAATACCCAACGCAGGCCAGCTTATTATTCTCCGCCCTACTAGGCTGCAAATCTTTCCTAGGAGGGATGCATTTGACTTCCTAAGAAATAGGCTATAAGAAATAATAAATGGGCTGTAAATATAAAAAATGCACCAAACCGGTAATCAGTTTTTTTTAAAATTGATTTTTTAAATTTCATTAGTTGTTGAGCGCGGAAAATTTCGTTTGATTTTTACCTAATATAAATGTATGTTAAAATTAGATTGAGTCCGACTCAAAATTTGGGGATAAAGAATAGTTCAGATCCCATCAAAATGGAAATTTGGTTGAAATTATTAATCGTGGTCCTGGCTAGAATATGGGTTTTAATGTTAACAAACAGTAAATGGGTTGCAGTAAATTCCATTAGAATGAAAAAATGTGTTGTAAATTACTGAAACTACCAAATGGGCTAAGTGTTGTCTGCCACAGATGTGATGCTCACTTGTGGGCCTACTAAGCTGACGCGTACGCAAGGCCTTGTCAGCTTATAGTCAACACACGATTCTAGTAGCACTAGTTGCTGGATGTCCATCCAACGGCTGTCGTGCTTCTTCAATCTAAGATATTCTTGCTTCAGCCGCACAAACCACCGCCGGCGGTACTGCCCCCTCCTGCCTCCCGTGGCCGGCTAGGCTGCCACACAGGCTTCAACGGCACACCCTACCCCCATCGTTGTCCAGGCCATTCCTCTACTCACCCACACCTCTTGTTATTCTTCGGCGACGGCAGCCTCATACCGTAGCCAAACCAGTCAACCCTCGTACCCCCTTCCACGTGGGAAACCACTATCGTATCTTCCCTAGCTCCGGTTCGTTCCCTTCCCAGGCCTCTCGATCGTCCATCGTGTTGGTTCTCTCGGCGCAGCGTTGTCAATGTGGTCAACAAACGAAAGCCATCGGAAGAGGGCTATACGTGGTAAGGCCGACAGCTGGACCCACCAGCTACATCTTCGAACACAAGGAAGTGCCTTCTTATTGCGTGAAAAATTCCTCCTCCTGACAACTTGGAACCCACTAGCTTCATCTTCGCACGCAAGAAAGTGTGTTCTTATCCTCCTTGATAGCCAGGACCCACCAGGTCGAAGTATACATACCGTTGTCTGTGTGGTCATAGACATGCACGTACATACCGGTCGATCAGTCTGTCTGCCATGATGAATCATAGCCAAGTAAGGAGCAGTAGCAGTTCAAGCAGTCCCATCTAAATCATGTACACATACGACAACCGCACTACAAAAAAGATGGCCATGTACGTACATACAAGCATAGTCACAAACACGTACAGCGACGGCGTCCTGTTCATCGGGAGCCAACCAGCTGTGTCGAAATGGAGAAACAGCATCGTGTCCGTCGGGAGGCAACCCGATTGGGTAGGAATGTGTCATGTTCAATGGGGGCCACCCGGCTTGGACGGAACAGATGAAACAGGGTCTGGCGTACCATAGTATGGAGGTAACAACCTTCTATTCGACCGCCTAGGTTGAAACTAGATCTTGTTCATCGGGAGGATTCTGGCGTACCGCAAAACGGAGGAATGGACTTCTCTCCAACCGCCTACGGTCGAAATGGGGTGTTGTTCATCGTGAGGGGTCTGGCGTACCGCACAATGGAGGAAACAGACTTCTCTCCAACCACCTATGGCCGAAACAGGGTCCTGTTCATCAGAGGGGTGTGGCGTACCCCAAAAACGGATTCCACATGCTACTCTTCATCCATCGTCGTCCTCCAGGCTCCACTAGATACTGTTCATAGAGCCTCCATGGGGTCATGTTCATCCACCCCCAACCGGCTAGGGTGTGGTGGCCTCCTTGGGGTCCTGTTCATCCATCGGCAGCCGCCTACTACCATGGGGTCCTGTTCATCCAGCGGCAACCGCGTAGACACGGTCGGGGTCCTGATCATCCAACCCAAACTGGGAACTATTCATCCACAACCAACCAATGGGCTGGACTCACCACACGTCTTGACTCGTTCTATGTATTGTGCAGATGGCAACAATGGGTACTGTTCATCTAGGGGCAACCCAACACATCGTCTGGCTACGTTTTGCATGGGGGCTTGATCGGCTTCAGTAAGCAGCAAGGAGGATTGCTCAGGTTTAGTTAGCAGTGAAGGAGTCGCTCGGGTTCAATTAGTAACGAAGGAGTCGCTCGGGTTCAGTTAGCAGCGAGGGGATCGATTGGCTTCAGTACGTAGTGGGATCGATCAATCACTCGGGTTCAGTAAGCGAACACCTCACTCGGGTTCAGGAAACTAACGCCTCACTCGGGTTTAGTTTATAGCGAACACGGCTCGCACCATGCATGCATACGAGAGAGAAACGCGCAAACCACGCTGCTTCGCTCGGCCCCGACCACCCACCGTAACCGGGAACTTCGTGAAAATTTCCTCGCCCTCACTTCTACCATGATTTTTTATGTCATGGACGGCCCAAAGAATGTCATGCAGGTGCGTCCCCGACCCACCCAGGATGAAAATCCCATTTTCTGTCATGATTTTTTTGTCATAGAAGTAGGATCCCACCACATCTATGATGATACATGTTTTTGTCACAATTATCGTCATAGAATTTACATAACCATGATAGGAAAAAATTCGTTCAAGCCATAATGTCATGAATGTGTCTTCTTTTCCAGTGATGGGGCATGAGGGAAAAAACAGCAGGATGTGGTGCTGAAACTAGACTTCGAGAAGGCATATGACAAGGTTGATTGGAATTTCTTATTCTGGTGTCTAGAGTATAGGGGGTTCAATGAAAAATGGTTGGGTCGGTTTAGAACTATGGTGAAGGGTGGGACCCTAAATGTAAAGGTAAATGACACAATAGGGAAGAATTTGGGTAGTTTTAAAGGGGTGAGGAGAGGGGATCCCTTGTCTCCTTTCCTCTTTAACCTAGCTGCAAATTGCCTATTCAAAATGGTCAAGAATGCTCAGGAAAGTGGCCAAGTGACTGGTATGGTTCTACACTTGATTGATGAAGGGGTGGCCATACTGCAATATGCTGATGACACAATCTACTTGATGCAAGATAGCCTGGAGGAGGTGAGGAATATGGAACTACATTTGTACATGTTTAGACAAATGTCAGGTTTGAAGATTAACTTTGAGAAAAGTTAAGTTATGCTGGTGTTGCATGATGATGATAAGGGGAACTTTTATGCTGATATGCTCAATTGCCAGTATGGTTCTTGGCCCATAAAATACTTGGGTGTCCCTGTGTCTAGAAGCAGATTACATGTGGAAGATTGGGCACCAACTGAAGAATGTATGTATAAAAGAATGGATGGGTGGGAATGAAGAAACCTATCTATTGGTGGAAGTTTTACTAGGGTTCGGCCTGTCTCACAAGTATGCCAGTTTTTTGCTTCCTCAATGTACAGATTCCCAAAAACTAATGTAGGGAGAATGAATAAAGCCATTAGGAGATTTTTCTATCAAGGGGGAAATGCCAAGAAGAAATATCACCTAGTAAGATGGCAACTGATATGCAGGCCCAAAAATAAAGGTGGTCTGGGTCTTGGAGATTTAGAGAAGTTTACCTCGATATGTTGTGCAAATGGTGGTGGAACCTAGAAAAGAAAGAAGGGATGTGGCAAGATATTGTGAGGAAGAAATATATAATTACCAATGGGATCCGGCAGGTCAACACTACTAGGGAAAACCTTACCAGTAGCGCTAAATTTTGGGATACTAGTAGAGCTGGTACATGCCTACTGCTACGCTGCTACAACTAATTTTTAGCAGTAGCGCTCTTCTTGCCCAGCGCTACTGGTAAATTAAGATAGCAGTAGCACATGTAAATAGAAAGTGTACTGTTAAGGGCGCGCTGCTGGTAAACCTTGGCCCCGGGCCACTGCTAATGTTTTATGATTTTTTCTTTTACTAGCAAAAAAGAGCCCGTGCGCTGCAACGGGAAAAACACAACATACACTCTTAACCGAACAACCATCACTCAAGACCATAATAGGTCCATCTCCTTTATTTCAGCGATGCATCATATTTGTGTTACCGCTTATCCTTCTTCTCACCCTCGCCGGCGGTGGCCTTAATGTTCACACAAATCAAAACGTCTTAGAATGTGGTTAATCCTAAGACGTCTCTCTCTCCCTCTCTCCTCCCTCTCCCTCTCTCTCGCTTTCACTCACACTCGCGATGAGAAATCTGTTGTTTTCCCTGCGACGTATTCAGAGGTATGCATGTGTAGTTCTCGATGTTTTCTTTTCCCTATATGATTATAGTGGGTGTTTATTTGCAATCCGGATCGCCACCTGTATGAAAGAAAAATGGATCGTGCGCTATAGTTATAAGTTTTCTTCCAAAACAATATTTAAAAAATATTTAACAGGTAAAATTAACATCATATACAGATTTCACACATTTTTCTAATCAAATTTCATATATAACATATTAAAATCGGAGTTACGATTTAAAAGATACGTATAATTTAGTAAACCATTTGTTTGAATTAAATACCTTCCTAAATAATATTTATAAATACATAACAGGTTAAAATAATCTTATATTCATATTTCTACATATTTTTCTAATCAAATTTCATATATAACATGTTTAAATCGGAGTTACGGTTTAAAAGATATGGATGGTTTAGAAAAGCATTTGTTTGACTTAAATATGATCCGCCGACGGAATACCTAAAAAGTCAGTTTTTTTAAAAAAACTGTAAAACAACGGTTCGGTGTGACTTAAATCTAGACTGCGGGGTCGATTTCATGAAAACGCAGGGGATTTTTTGCAAATTGGCGCGACGGACGGGCAGAAACCCTACATGCTTCATTATTAGGTAGAGATAATGTATTTATACACCCATTATACAAATTTTGATACAGTAGCAATTAAGAGATTCAACTGATCATCATAGTCATATAAGAACTCATCATCATAATAACAACTCCTCCTCATCATCATCTATGAGCCATATAACAACTCTTCATTCTAACACATTCTAACACATAACTCATCATCATCATAGTCATAACCAACACTAGCTAACTGTTCTTAGCACATGATGAGTACCACCTAGGACCTATGATACGTCTCCAACGTATCTATCATTTTTTTATTATTCGATGCTATTATAGTATCAATCTTGGATATTTTATATGCAGTTATATACCATTTTTCGGGACTAACCTATTAACCTAGTGCCTAGTGCCAGTTGCTATTTTTTGCTTGTTTTTGACTTCTCAGAAAATTAGTACCAAACAGATTTCAAACGCTATGAAACGTTTATATGATTTTTCTGGACCAGAAGGGGCCTTAGAAGTTTCAGGAGAAGACCTGAAGAGTCACGAGGGAGCGACAAGCTCGAGAGGCGCGCCCCCGAGGCTTGTGGGCCCCTCGTGGCACCTCTCGACATAATTCTGCCTCTATAAACTCCCAAATATTCACAATACATCAGAGAGCCACCCAAAATACCTTTTCCGCCATTGCAAGTTTCTGTTCTTCCGTGATCCCATTTGGAGGCCTTTTTCGGTACTCTGCCAGAGGGGGAATCAATCACGGAGGGCTTCTAAATAAACCTTGTTTCCCTTTCGATGATGTGTGAGTAGTTTACCACAGACCCGTGGGTCCATAGCTAGTAGCTAGATGGCTTCTTTTCTCTCTTTGATCTTCAATACAAAGTTCTCCTTGATGTTCTTGGAGATCTATTCGATGTAATCTTGTTTTGCGGTGTGTTTCATGGGATCCGATGAATTGTGGGTTTATAATTAGATTATTTATGAATAGTATTTGAGTCTTTTCTGAATTATTATAAGCATAATTGTTATAGCTTTGTATTTCTCTCCGATCTATCCGTTTGGTTTAGCCAACTAGATTGATTTATCTTGCAATGGCGAGGTGCTTTGTAATGGGTTCAATCTTGCGGTGCTCAATCCCAGTGACAGAAAAGGACATAACACGTATTTGTATTGTTGCCATTAAGGGGAAAATGATGGGGTTTATTCATATTGCTTTGATTTACTTTGTCTATATCATGCCATCTTGCTTAAGGTGTTACTCTGTTTCTTATGAACTTAAACTCTAGATGCATGTTGGATAGCGGTCGATGGGTGGAGTAATAGTAGTAGATGCAGGCAGGAGTCGGTCTACTTGTCTCGGACGTGATGCCTATATACATGATCAGTGCCTTGAATATCGTCATAACTATGCGCTTTTCTATCAATTGCCCAACAGTATTTTGTTTACCCACCATGTGCTTTTTGTTCGAGAGAGAAGCCTCTAGTGAAAACTATGCCCCCCGGGGTCTACCTTTACCATATATTAAAATCCAAAAATACCTTGCTGCCATTTATTTGTTCTTTTATTTTTTTTGTTTTTGTTTATCTATCTACCATTATCAAATTTGATCCTTGCAATTAACCACCAAGGGGATGACAACCCCCTTGATCGCGTTGGGTGCAAGTATTTGTTCTTTTGTGTGTAGGTGTTGTTCACGAGGTTTCGCGTAGTTCTCCTACTGGATTGATAACCTTGGTTCTTAACTGAGGGAAATACTTATCTCTGTTGTACAACATCATCCTCTCCTCTTCGAGGAAATCCCAACACAACTCACAAGTAGAAACCTACTCCTCTATCTTAGGAAGGTAGATAATGAAGCTATATATGCTCTACGTTATTTTATAGCCAATTTGGGAACATATGGAACGAAATAGGAAGAGGGAATGTGAGGAAATATGCCTCACCGTGATGGAGAGCAGTAACTAACAGGCTTCTTAATGTAAACCTGGCAGGACCACCGGAGAGGCAAGGGTTACAGGATCAATATGCTGGAGGGTGGCTGGCAAGCAAATGAAGATGGCAAGGCGCGGGCAACCGCGTGTTGGGAATGGCAATGGAGGTAGGGTTGATGCCGACGAGTGGGCACACGACCAGGTTGAGCACGTTGGCGTCAGAGAGGGTTCTGCTATGGATCTGCGGGAGGGGGAGCTGGCGTTGGAGATTGGGTGGACTAATTGAGTGAAACTCAGGCGGGCGGTGGGGCAGTGTTGGCGGCCTAGCTAGCTGAAAAGGGTGAAAAGATATCCCCATTCGCCGCGTGGAAAGGCCTATGAAAATGGTTGCCTCTAAGTACTCATGTGCCCAAACAACATAATTTCGTTTGAAATGAAGACGTGCTAATTGTAAAATGAAGACATGAGTTCATCGTTTCCCCTCTAATTTTTTCCCACGATAAGCAATCACCATTATACCAAAGGATTGATTTGCTGGCGCATTTCAGATCTCATGTGCTATATTTAAGCCATATTTGGCATTTACCGTGCACTTTGGCATATAAATCAAATCCTAGCTGGAACTTTATTGACCGATGAAAGAGATGAGGATTGTCGTTCGATCTGGGAGCATCCAATGGTGCAGACGTATGATCCATGGTGTTTGGGTTCTGGGCAATCAGAACGCAGGGCTCCGATCACACGCAGTAGGGGGGCATCGACCACGGTTTGGTAGGCACACGACTTTTGTGAGTGAACCGTGTGCAATTTGAAAACATTTACAGAACTACAATATATTTTCGTTTGAATGAAAACATGAGTTCATCATTTCGCCTCGAATTTTTTCCCAATGTAAGAAATCACCATTGTACCCTATGGTTCGATTTTCTGGTGCATTTGAGATCTCGTTTGCTATATTTGAGTTATTTTTTGCATTTACCATGCATATATATATAGTCGCAACTACACGTGGGTGTTAGCAAGATCATTTGTGTGTCGCTTTGTGAGTTTTCATTCATCATCCGAGAAATGGGGAAAATTTCAAATAGTTCGGCCGCAGGCTGCGGCCAGAAGCGTAGGCCTCGTTGTTATTTAATTACATGAAATGCATATAGAGTCCGGAAATAACGAAAATCGGTGTGTCACCATGGCGCACTCTCGGGATTCCATGGAAATTTTTGATGCTCACACCTTCCAAATTGGAGAATCTCACAAGAAGGATCATAGTTTCGAAAAGGACATGCTGCACTTCAGACTCCAATCGTCGGTGACTACATTGATCCGCCTTGGATTTTTTCATGGTAAACAATCACATACATACCCTAGGTTTGATTTTTGGCCCATTTTTTAAGTTTTGTTTGCTATTAAGTCATTTTTTTGCATTTACCTTCCATTTAGTGCATATAAAATCAAAACCCAACTACAACTACATGTGGGAGTTATTTAGCAAAGAAGGTGTACAAATCATTTGTGTGTGTCTTTGCGAGTTTTCATCCATTGTCCGAGAAGTAGGGGGGAAGTTTCAAACATTTTGGCCGCGAGATGTAGCCACCGGTGTAGGCCTAGTTGGTATTTTAATTATAGGAAATTCAGATGGAGTCCGGACATCATCAAAATCGGCGTGTGCCCATGGCATGCTCTCACGACCCCGTGGAAAAAATTTGGTGAAGTTTAGCACAAGTTTTGGTGATCGCTCCTTGGAAACCAAAGCATCTCACAAGAAGAATCAAGGTTTCCAAAAGGAGACATGTCAATTCAAACTCGAATGGCCGGTGACTTCATCGTTTGGCCTCATAAAAATTTCCATGGTACGCAATCACCATTATACCACGGGTTTGATTTCTGGTGTTTGTACTTGTCCTTTGCTCTCTTGCGTTTGTATCGTGCATGCTTGCATATGGTACATGCATGCAATCTTTGTACTCACCATGGTACAATATACAATCATTTACACAAGCGTGTATCTTCTATATGTCAAGTTCCAGTGGGCAAACAATTTTCTTCGCTTCGTTCGTGCATCTGGGGAGCACATTATCTTCCGAAAGAATTTCTTTCAAAAGACCTAACAACTCTGCAAAGCCCTTGTTTGATAGACCGTTTGCTCCTTTAAATAAGAGAAGCGCCAGGGTGGCACTCAACTTGGAATATTTTGTTTTGCAACCTAGATACAATTCTTTCTTGTAGTCTGCAACAATGGTTGGTAGATCCTTGTACCCAATCATATCCTTTTTGGGCCCTTGAAATCTGCAATCATAGAAGCAAAATCTGGCATATCAAGATCGTCGTTGTCTGCGTCACCGTCTTTGTTTTCTAGTGGGTGTTTCGGCTTTCCGGTGTTTGATGTCTACTATGCAACCTTTCTTATTGTAGATGTTGTTGGGCCTCCAGGTGCAGAGTTTTGTAGGACAGTAGCAAATTTCCCTCAAGTGGATGACCTAAGGTTTATCAATCCATGGGAGGCATGGGATGAAGATGCTCTCTCTCAAACAGCCCTGCAACCAAATAACAAAGAGTCTGTTGTGTCCCCAACACACCCAATACAATGGTAAATTGTATAGGTGCACTAGTTCGGTGAAGAGATGGTGATACAAGTGTAATAAGGATAGTAGATATAGTTTTTTGTAATCTGCAAATATAAAAACAGCAAGGTAGCAAGTAACAAAAGTGAGCAAAAACGGTATTGCAATGCTTGAAAACAAGGCCTAGGGTTCATACTTTCACTAGTGCAAATCTCTCAACAATGATAACATAACTGGATCATATAACAATCCCTCAACATGCAACAAAGAACCACTCCAAAGTTTCTATCAGAGAACCTAGGACGAAAACATGCATAAACCCCTATGCATATATTACCCCAATGTCACCTCGAGAATCCGTGAGTTAAGTGCCAAAACATACATCAAGTGAATCAATAGAACATCCCATTGTCACCACAGATATCCCAACGCAAGACATAAATCAAGTGTTCTCAAATCCAATACTCAATCCAACATAACAAAAACTCAAAGAGCAAGATTCAATTCATCACAAGAAGGTAGAGGGGGAGAAGAACCATATGATCCAACTATAGTAACAAAGTTCGCGGTACATCAAGATTGTGCCAAATCAAGAACACGAGAGAGAGATCAAACACATAGCTACTAGTACATACCCTCAGCCCCGAGGGTGAACTACTCCCTCCTCGTAATGGAGACTGCCGGGATGATAAAGATGGCCTCCGGTGATGGTTTACCCCTCCAGCAGGCTGCTGGAACAGGCTCCCAATTGGTTTTTCGTGCCTATAGAGGCTTGCAGCGGAGGAACTTTTGATCTAGGTTTCTTTCTCGGGGTTTCTATATTTATAGGAATCTTTGGCGTCGGAAACAAGTCAGGGGGGTTCCCGAGGAGTCCACAAGCCAGGGGCATGCCCCATAAGCTTGTGGTCGCCTCGAGACTCTTCTGGCCCAACTCCGATGCTCCGTGGGCTTCTTATAGTCCATAAAAAATCACCATAAATTTTTAGCTCGTTTGGACTCCGTTTGATATTTCTTTTCTGTAAAACTCAAAAACAAGGAAAAAACAGAAACTTGGACTGGGCTCTAGGTTAATAGGTTAGTCCCAAAAATAATATAAACTAGAGTATAAAACATACAAGATAGATAATATAATAGCATGGAACAATCAAAAATTATAAATGCATAAGGACTCTATTTGATATTCCTTTTTTGTAAAACTCAAAAACAAGGGTGAGAGTGCGTATAATCCATGGACTCAACATTAATCATAAAGAACTCACATACTTATTGAAAAATTCTATTAGCTATCAAAACAAAGTACTACACGGATGCTCCTAGGGGGATAGATTGATAGGAAAAGACCATCGCTCATCCCTGACCGCCACCCATAAAGAAGACAATCAATAAATAAATCATGCTCCAACTTCATCACATAATGGTTCACCATACGTGCATGCTACGGGAATCACAAACTTTAACACAAGTATTTATACCAATCGACAATTACTCACTAGCATGACTGTAATATCACCATATTTATATCTCAAAACAAATGCAAGGAATCAAACTTCTCATATATTCAATGCTCTTATATGAAAGTTTTTGTTATATCCCTCTTGGATGCCCATCATATTAGGACTAAATTCATAACCTAAGCAAATTACCATGTTGTTTAAGACTCTCAAAATAATATACATGAAGCATGAGAGTTCAAAAATTTCTATAAATTAAAGCCACTGCCGTGCTCTAAAAATATATAAGTGAAGCACTAGAGCCAACTGCCTAACTCAAAAGATATAAATGAAGCACATAGAGTATTCTAATAAATTCACGATTAATGTGTGTCCCTCTCAAAATTTGCGTACATCAAGGATGATACAAGACGCTCCAAGAAAAACACATATCATGTGCTGAATAAAAATATAGCCTCAAATAAATTTACCGATGGATTGAACACGAAAGAGGGATGCCATCCGGGGCACCGCCAAGCTTAGATGCTTGGTTGTCCTTGAATATTACCTTGGGGTACCTTGGGCATCCCCAAGCTTAGGCTCTTGCCACTCCTTATTCCATAGTCCATCAAAACTTTACCCAAAACTTGAAAACTTCACAACACAAAACTCAACAGAAAACCCGTAAGCTCCATTAGTATAATAAAGCAAATCACCACTTAGGTACTGTTGTGAACTCACTCTAAATTTATATTGGTTTTGTATCTACTGTATTCCAACTTCTCCATGGTTCATACCCTCCGATACTACTCATAGATTCATCAAAATAAGAAAACAACACATAGAAAATAGAATCTGTCAAAAATAGAACAGTCTGTTGTAATCTGGAAACTTTCCATATTTCTGTAGATCCAAAATTTCTGAAAATTTAGGACAATAAAGGAAATTTGTATATCAGTATTGTGTAAAAATTCAGAAATTTATCACAATCTAGTGAATTTTCAAAATTCTTCTACTGGATGCAAAAGTTTCTATTTTTGCACAAAATCAAGTCAACTATCATCCTCACTATCCCAAAGGCTTTACTTGGCACTTTATTGAAACAAAAGCTATAAAACATGATTACTACAGTATACTAATCATGTGAACACACAAAAATAGTAGGGGTAAATATTGGGTGTCTCGCAACAAGCGCTTTTCGTTAATGTCTTTCTAGCTAGGCATGATGATTTCAATGATGCTCACATAAAAGATTAGAATTGAAACACAAAGCGAGCATCATGAAGCATATGACTAGCACATTTAAGTATAACCCAATTCCTATGCATAGGGATTTTGTGAGTAAACAATTTATGGTAGCAAGAATCAACTAGCATAGGAAGGTAAAACAAGCGAAACTTCAAAACTTTCAACACAGAGAGAGGAAACTTGATATTATTGCAATTCCTACAAGCATATATTTCTCCGTCATAATAATTTTTAGTAGCATCACAAATGAATTCCACAATATAACCATAACATAAATCATTGTTCTCATTATCTACAAGCATAGAAATTTTATTACTCTCCACATAAGCAAATTTCTTCTCATGAATAGTAGTGGGAGGAAACTCAACAAAATAACTATCATGTGAGGCATAATCCAATCGAAAATTAAAATCATGATGACAAGTTTCATGGCTACCATTATTATTTATAGCATACATGTCATCATAATAATCATCATGGACAACAACTTTGTTCTCATAATCAATTGGAACCTCTTCCAAAATAGTGTATTCATCACTAAATAAATTCATACCTCTCCAAACCTACTTTCATAATTCTTACAATAAGATTCAACATCCTCCCAAATAGTGGGATCATTACCTAGAGTTACACTCTTCCAAACCCACTTTCGTCAATATAATCATCATAAATAGGAGGCATGGTATCATCATAATGAATATGCTCATCAAAACTTGGGGGACTAAAAATATCATCTTCATAAAACATAGTGTCCCCAAGCTTATGGTTTTGCATATCATTAGCATCATGGATATTCAAACAATTCATACTAACAACATTGCAATTATGCTCACCGTTCAAAGTTTTGATGCCAAACATTTTATTGAATTCTTCTTCTATCAATTGAGCACAATTTTATTTTCCATCATTTTCACGAAAGACATTAAAAAGATGAAGCATATGAGGCAACCTAATAAGAAATGAGCTTGATGTCTACTACGCAACCTTTCTTCTTGTAGTTTTCTTTTATGAACCAAACTAATGACAAAACAAGAAACTAAAAGATTCAATTACAAGATCTAAAGATATACCTTCAAGTACTCACCTCCCCGGTAACGATGCCAGAAAAGAGCTTGATGTCTACTACGCAACCTATCTTCTTGTAGACGTTGTTGGGCCTCCAAGTGCAGAGTTTTGTAGGACAGTAGAAAATTTCCCTAGAGTGGATGACCTAAGGTTTATCAATCCGTGGGAGGCGTAGGATGAAGGTGGTCTCTCTCAGGAAACCTTGCAACCAAATAACAAAAAGTCTCTTGTGTCCCCAACACACCCAATACAATGGTAAATTGTATAGGTGCACTAGTTCGGTGAAGAGATGGTGATACAAGTGTAATATGGATAGTAGATATAGGTTTTTGTAATCTGAAAATATAAAAACAGCAAGGTATCAAGTAACTAAAGTGAGAAAAAACGGTATTGCAATGCTTGAAAACAAGGCCTAGGGTTCATACTTTCACTAGTGCAAAGTCTCTCAACAATGATAACATAATTGGATCATATAACAATCCCTCAACATGCAACAAAGAATCACTCCAAAGGTTCTATCGGAGAACATAGGATGAAAACATGCATCAACCCCTATGCATAGATTAACCCAATGTCACCTCAGGAATCCATGAGTTAAGTGCCAAAACATACATCAAGTGAATCAATAGAACATCCCATTGTCACCACAGATATCCCATCGCAAAACATACAGCAAGTGTTCTCAAATCCAATACTCAATCCAACATAATGAAACCTCAAAGAGCAAGACTCAATTCATCACAAGAAGGTAGAGGGGGAGAAAAACCATATGATCCAACTATAGTAACAACGCTGGCGGTACATCAAGATCGTGCCAAATCAAGAACATGAGAGAGAAATCAAACAAATAGCTACTAGTACCTACCCTCAGCCCTGAGGTGAACTACTCCCTACTCGTCATGGAGACCGTCAAGATGATGAAGATGGCCTCCAGTGAGGGTTTCCCCCTCTGATAGGGTGCCGGAACGGGCTCCCAATTGGTTTTTTGTGGCTATAGAGGCTTGCAGCAGCGGAACTTTCGATCTAGGTTTCTTTTCGGGTGTTTCTATATTTGTAGGAATTTTTGGCATCGGAAACAAGTCAGGGGGCTTCCCGAGGACTCCACAAGCCAAGGGGTGCGCCGTAGGGGGGCACCCCTAGGCTCGTGGTTGCCTCGGGACTCTTCTGGTCCAACTCCGATGCTCCATGGGCTTCTTCTGGTCCATGAAAAATCACCGTAAATTTTTAGCTCGTTTGGACTCCGTTTGATATTCCTTTTCTCTATAAACTCAAAAACAAGGAAAAAAACAGAAACTGGCACTGGGCTCTAGGTTAATAGGTTAGTCCCAATAGTAATATAAAATAGCATATAAATGCATATAAAACATCCAAGATAGATAATATAATAGCATGGAACAATCAAAAATGTTAAATATGTTGGAGACATATTGGTGTTCCATTGGTAGCTTGACGCCTCTGCCCTGATGTTAGATTCAACATCCATGTGACACTGATTGGGGTTTGGCATCTCGTAGCCCTGGGTATATTCGTCCATGACCTGCTCTTCACCATGTCTGGTCCAACGTGTGTAGTCATCCATGAATCCCCAAGAGAGTAAGTGCCACTTGACATCTGCAACTTCACGTGACTCTATATTGGCACAATGAGTACATGGACACGGGATGTAATCTACATCACCAATTCTCTTCTTTGTACTTTTAACAAAATTCGTGAACTCTGTCACGCACTAATAAAATCTGAGCTTCTCTGATTCTTCATCCATTCAGATTGTTCCATCTGCACCACATGAATGGTAATTAAAAACAAATAACAACATTAATACACGGAGTAACTAATGCCCAAAGATGCGTGCATAAATCACAAGGTTTTATTTTCATAATTACTGAGGGCGCTCCATATTGTTATCCACACATGCAATGACAAAAATTAATGGCCAGTCAATTTACACGCAAAGTACTACAGCACTACCCTTAGGAATTGAATACCTTAATTAAGCCACTCACGAAAAGAATACCTAAATTAATTAGCTGCGCGGCGACTGAAGGAGACCTGGATTAGGGGGTCCTCGGACAGCCGGACAATGTACTTGTGCCGGACTGTTGGACTATGAAGATACAAGATTGAAGACTTCATCCCGTGTCTGGGTGGGACTCTCCTTTGCGTGGAAGGCAAGCTTGGCAACTGGGATATGTAGATTTCCTTCTCTGTAACCTACTTTGTGTAACCCTAGCCACCTCCGGTGTCTATATAAACCGGAGTGTTTAGTCCGTAGGACAATAACAATCATAATCATAGGCTAGCTTCTAGGGTTTAGCCTCCACGATCTCGTGGTAGATCAACTCTTGTAATACTCGTATCATCAAGATCAATCAAGCAGGAAGTAGGGTATTACCTCCATCGAGAGGCCCGAACCTGGGTAAACATTGTGTCCCCCGCCTCCTGTTACCATTAGCCTTAGATACATAGTTCGGGACCCCATACCCGAGATCCGCCGGTTTTGACACCGACATTGGTGCTTTCATTGCGAGTTCCACTGTGCCATCATGGTAAGGCTTGATGGTTCGCCTTGTTATCAAGGACAACATCACCTCTGGGGGAGCCCTGGCTTTAGGCCAAGCTCTCCGACTAGGCGGCTTCGTCATGACCACCCGTTCGACCGCCGCGCCAATGATGACTTCTCAGGTCATCAAAAATAGCCTCCACGTCAGCTCGGAATTCACCGAGCAGATGGATCCAATGGATCTCTCATTCTTGAACGAGCTCTTGGATCGCATCGGCGCCTTGGGAGTCGCTACGGACTATGATCGGATCGGGCTTAAACCCGACCAAAGAGAGATTAACTCTCCGTCGGTCACCCATCAGATAGCGGTGGTGGAGGAGCAATGCAGTGATTCTTCCTCTATTTTGAGGACAAACTATGTCCGGATTCCCGAGCTCTCCGAGCCGGATACCCGTCTGCGGGAGGACATGACCCAGGCTCCGAACTTAGAATCAGACAGCGGGCCAGAAAAATTGGGCAACATCCCGGAATCCGAACTGCCAAGTTCGGAAGCTCCTCTGCCCCTGGGTCTCAGATCGGGTCAGGGTTCAGACTTAAACCTACCCACCCACCCAGATACAAGCGATCTTTCCCACATTAGACAAGAGTCTCAAGAGACAATACATCACTTTTGGGCCAGATTCCTCCTTGTAATGAGCAAGGTCAAGGACTGTCGCCAGGAAGATGCAATCTCATTCTTTTGCAAAAATTGCACGGACAAGGGAATCCTCAATGCCATAAGTCACCGTGACATAGCACACTTTGCTGACTTGGCGGCCATAGTACAGAAGTAATGTGCGATGGAAAGCGCCTAGAAAACCCAAGCAAAATTCTGGGACCCTCCGGCCCTCGCTAAATCCCTCGTCCGAACTAAAAGGGTGCACTCTTGCAAGTCACCCGATCCAATTACAAAGAAACCAAAGCCCACTATAGGGCGTGGAACTGTATTGGAGGGATGGCTCAATGGGCCATGCAAAATTCACACCACACCGGATACCATACCAACACACATCCTTAGAGCATGTTGGATACTTTGGCAGGTGGCCAAGAGCGGCGAGGATCTCCTCATTAACGATACCGCAGGGCATCATCCCGCAGAAAATAACAATACGGTACTGATAGTCTTCGAGACTTTCGCCTCAAATAACAGGCGCAAGCAAGCACTCCGCAGCCTCGCCGAAGTCTGCCACGTTGCAGCAATAAATCCATGGAACGACACGGCCATAACCTTCCATGCCAGTGACGAACCTCAATTTCGAACAGTCCGAGCGCCAGCTGCTTTGGTTCTTAGTCCAATTGTGGACGGCTTCCGGCTTACTAAAGTGCTCATGGACGGTGGCAGTGGATTAAACCTCATTTATGAGGAAACTCTCAACAAAATGGAAATATACAAGAGCCGCATTGAGCAAAGCAGCACAACATTCAGGGGAATTATCCCTAGTCGGGAGGCACGATGCATGGGAAAATCACACTAGATGTGGTATTCGGCACACCAGAGAATTATAGGTCCGAAGAAATCACATTCCAAGTGGCCTCGTTCAGTAGCGGATACCACGCCCTTTTAGGACAGGATGCATTCACGAGCTTCCAAGCTATACCCCATTACGGGTACTTGAAGCTCAAGATGCCCGGGCCCAATGGAATCATCACTCTAGCCAGTGATCTGGACGTAGCACTCCGTGACGAAAACAAAACTGCTGCCCTAGCCCTGGAGGCATTATCCAAAGCCCTCGTGGCCGAAGAACTAACTGCGTTGCGCTCCACAGTGGACAGGGACGACGTGATACTCGACAAACGATCCAAGTCCACCTCTTTCAAACCATCGGACGAAATAGTCAAATTCCAAGTCCACCCAACAGACTATACAAAAACAGCATCCATCAGGGCACAGCTGAACCCCACAATAGATGCTGCACTGCGGACGTTCTTGCGTGAGAATTGGGACATCTTCGCCTGGCACCCTTCAGACATGCCAGGTATCCCACGCAGGCTGGCCGAGCATAGCCTAAACATACTGAAGGGATACAAGCCGGTCAAGCAGACTCTTCGGCGTTTTTCAGAACCTAAACGACAAGCCATGGGAGAGGAGCTAGCCAAGTTACTCGAAGCCGGATTCATCATAGAAATAAAACATCCGGACTGGCTAGCAAACCTGGTGATGGTACCAAAGAAGGACAAATCCTGGCGCCTATGCGTCGATTTCAAGGACCTCAATAAGGCTTGCCCCAAGGATCCCTTCCCTCTCCCCCGCATCGATCAAATCATCGACGCTACCGCAGGACACGACTCATTGTGCTTCCTCGATGCATACTCCAGATACCATCAAATCAAGATGGCAGAGTCCAATCAAGCCGCAACGGAATTCATCACTCCGTACGGCCCTTTCTGTTTTAACACCATGCCTTTCGGGCTCAAAAATGCCGGTGCAACCTATCAACGCATGATTCAGACATGCCTGGAAAAACAAATTGGCAAAATAGTTGAGGCATACGTAGACGACATGTTCATCAAGACCAGACACATCGAATCTTTAATAGATGACTTGAGGCTTAAGTTCGACAATCTCCGAACATATGGCATCAAGCTCAATCCGGAAAAATGTGTTTTCGGCGTTCCTGCCGGAAAGCTCCTGGCTTCATCATTTCCAATACAGGAATTGAAGCAAATCTGGCTAAAATCCGAGCTTGCCACAGTTGGGTACCCCAACAGACGTCAACAAATCCAGAAATTAACTGGATGCTTGGCTACCCTAAGCTGCTTTATCTCCCGATTGGGAGAAAAGGCGCTACCTCTCTATCGCCTTCTTCGGCGCACCGAACACTTCAAGTGGACAGATGCGGCTACGGCCGGACTGGAGGAAATAAAGGCCCTCTTGGCCAGCAATCCAATCCTGGCCGCACCAAACATTGGCGTACCCATGCTGTTATATATAGCTGCAACGCACCAAGTTGTAAGCGTAGTGCTCGTCGTCGAACGAGAGGAGGACGGACATAGGTTCCCGCTTCAAAAGCCGGTATACTACGTATCCACTGTCCTCACACCATGCAAGTCACGGTACCCACATTATAAAAAGATAGCATACGCGGTCTTCATGGCATCCCGGAAACTAGGACATTACTTTCAAGAGTGTTCAATCAGGGTGGCCTCTGAAGTACCACTCAACGATATAATAAATAACCGCGATGCCATGGGCCGGATAGCTAAGTGGGCCATCGAGCTCCTCCCATTCGACATCATATATAAATCACGGTGAGCCATTAAATCATGCACTTTGACGACTCTAAGATGTTGGCTGGTCTGGGAGCGGGCGTTGTCCTGACATCCCCCACAGGAGATACAGTCCAATACATACTCCAAATATTATACACAGACTCCAACAATACAGCTGAATAAGAGGCTCTGTTGCATGGTCTTCGGATGGCAGTCTCCATGGGCATTCAACGCCTAGAAGTGCGTGGGGATTCGAACCTCACAATATCTCAAATAAATGGAGACTTTGACGCCAAGGACCCGAAAATGGCGGCTTACCGCAATGCCGTCCTCAAGATGTCAGCTCGGTTTGAGGGGTTCGAATTCCATCATGTGGTCCGAGAAAACAATCAAGCGGCGGATATCCTCACCCGCATCGGCGCTAAGTGCAACCCCGTCCCACCTAATATCTTCTTGGAAAGGTTGTTCAAGCCATCCATGGTGTGGCAAGGGGAGACCAGCAATACTAGTCCGGATCCAACCACAACCCCAGATCCCGAACACACTGACATAATCGGAGGCTACGCCACCGAAATAACACCTTCAGCCCATGTAATCATGGCTGTCATCGCCTCATGGACAGAACCCTTCTTAGCCTACCTAAATAGGCAAGAACTCCCCGAGGACCAAAATGAGGCACGTTGCATTGTGCGGCGCTCTAAAGCCTACAAGGTCCACGAGGGACAGATTTATAAGAAAAGCATTGCCGGAGTTCTCCAAAGGTGCATCTCCGAAGAGGAAGGGTGGCAGCTTTTGGCCGAAATTCATGCTGGACTCGGTGGCCACCACATCGCAGCTCGGGCCCTTGTAAGCAAGGCCTTCCGCACAGGTTTCTACTGGCCCACAACCCGAGCAGACGCACAGGACCTCGTCCAACATTGCATCGGTTGCCAGCTTTTTGCAAATCAAAGCCAAATGCCACCTAGCACACTCCAAATAATCCCCATAACTTGGCCCTTTGCGGTCTGGGGGCTCGATATGGTCGAACCCCTTAAAGGAGGAAGCCATAAGAAAAAATACCTATTAGTCATGGTAGATAAATTCACCAAATGGATAGAAGCCAAACCAGTTAAAACGGTCGAATCCGAACCGGTGATAGACTTCATATCAGGGGTTGTACACCGTTACGGTGTCCCCCACAACATCATCACCTATAATGGCTCCAACTTCACAGCTGACGAGGTGAAAACTTGGTACGACATGATACGTCTCCAACTTATCTATAATTTTTGATTGCTCCATGCTACTTTATCTACTGTTTTAGGCAATATTGGGCTTTATTATCCACTTCTATATTATTTTTGGGACTAACCTATTAACCGGAGGCCCAGCCCAGATTTGATGTTTTATGCCTATTTCAGTGTTTTAAGGAAAAGGAATATCAGATGGAGTCAAAATGGAACGAAATCAACTAGAGAAGTTAATTTTGGAAGGAAACCCACCCGATGGACTTGGAGTGCACGTCAGGGAAGAAGGGAGGTCCCCACGAGGGTAAGGGGCACGCCCACCCCCCTGGGGCGCGCTCCCCTGCCTCGTGGCCCCCCCCTTCGGTCCACCGACGTACTCCTTGCACCCATATATACCTATGTATCGTAAAACTTCCAGAACAGAAGATAGATTGAGAGTTCCGCCATCGCAAGCCTCTGTAGCCACCAAAAACCTCTCGGGAACCCGTTCTGGCACCCTGCCGGAGGGGGAATCCATCACCGGTGGCCATCTTCATCATCCCGACGCTATCCATGACGAGGAGGGAGAAGTTCTCCCTCGGGGCTGAGGGTATGTACCAGTAGCTATGTGTTTGATCTCTCTCTCTCCCTCTCTCTCTCTCTCTCTCTCTCTCTCTCGTGTTCTCTCTCGTGTTCCCTCTATGGCACGATCTTGATGTATCCCAAGCTTTTCTATTGTAGTTGGATCTTATGATGTTTCTCCCCCTCTACTCTCTTGTGGTTAATTGAGTTTCCCCTTTGAAGTTATCTTATCGGATTGAGTCTTTTATGAGAACACTTGATGTATGTCTTGCCATGATTATCTGAGGTGACAATGGGATATCATGTGCCACTTGATGTATGTTTCGGTGATCAACTTGCGGGTTTTGTGACATTGGGAACCTATGCATAGGGGTTGGCACAAGTTCTTGACTCTCCGATAGAAACTTTGGGGCACTCTTTGAAGTACTTTGTGTTGGTTGGATGAATCTGAGATTGTGTGATGCATATCGTATAATCATGCCCATGGATACTTGAGGTGACAATGGAGTATCTAGGTGACATTAGGGTTTTTGTTGATTTGTATCTTAAGGTGTTATTCTAGTACGCACTCTTTTATAGATTGATCCGAAAGAATAACTTTGAGGTGGTTTCGTACCCTACCATAATCTCTACGTTTGTTCACCGCTATTAGTGGCTTCGAAGTGACTCTTTGTTGCATGATGAGGGCTTGTTATATTATCTATCTATGTTATTATTGTTGAGAGAACTTGCACTAGTGAAAGTATGAACCCTAGGCCTTATTTCCTATCATTGCAATACCGTTTACGCTCACTTTTATCATTAGTTACCTTGCTGTTTTTATTATTTCAGATTACAAAAACCTATATCTACTATCTATTTTGCACTTGTATCACCATCTCTTCGCCGAACTAGTGCACCTATACAATTTACCATTGTATTGGGTGTGTTGGGGACACAAGAGACTTTTTGTTATTTGGTTGCAGGGTTGTTTGAGAGACCATCTAAATCCTATGCCTCCTACGGATTGATAAACCTTAGGTCATCCACTTGAGGGAAATTTGCTACTATCCTACAAACCTGTTCACTTGCAGGCCCAACAACGTCTACAAGAAGAAGGTTGTGTAGTAGACATCAAGCTCTTTTCTGGCGCCGTTGCCGGGGAGGTGAGTGCTTGAAGGTATATCTTTAGATCTTGCAATCGAATCTTTTTGTTTCTTGTTTTAGCACTAGTCTAGTTTATAAAAGAAAACTACAAAAAATGGAGTTAAGTTTGTCTCATACACTTCGTCGCTTCGTCTTTTTAATATCTTTCGTGGGTATGATGGAAAGGATAATTGTGCTCAAGTGCTAGAAGAAGAAATCTCTAAATTGTTTGGCACTAAATATTTGAATGATGAGCATGATTGCAATGTTGTTAGTACGAATTCTTTGAATATCCATGATGCTAATGATGATTGCACTAGTTATGATGAAAATGCCTCCTATAAACATGTCAATTTTTGTGGAGTGCATTGGGTTTGTAAGTACACACCAAATAGGGAAGATAGATTGCAAGAGGCATAAGTACTTAGAAACAAAATTGTTGCAAGAAGAGCTAGATGAATGTGCTGAAAATTTATCTTTTCTTAGCCCTACTTGTGAACTTTGCAATGAGCGTGATCATTTTAGTACCCAATGCAAATTGTTTCATGAGCGTATCGTGTCCAAAAATTGTGATGACTTGATTTCCCTTGCACATCATAATGAACTTAGTTTGCTCTTGGGTTATGAAGAAATTAAACTTGAATTAAGGATATTCCAAAATTTGTCCTTGATAAAGTTCTTCATTTTAATCTAGAAGAAATTTATATGTATTGTGCGGTGAATTGCATTGAAAATCCTTATATTGCCAATTACATAAAGAAAAGAAAACAAATAGAGGATGGAGAGAATACTAATGAAAGGGAAGAGACTTCCCAATATTCTCCTATCATTTCTTATGATGAATCAGGTAACGAGGAGGAGCCTTCTATTCGACCAATCTCATTAATAAGGAGCTCCAAAAAGAGGATTGAACCCACAAATGACGTGAAGAAGAAGAAAAGAAAAAGGAAGAGAGGTAAAAAGGTATCTCTCCCAAATAAGGCTGCTCCTATTATTATTATGCCTCATGAAAATGAAGATGATACACTTGATGATGATCTCGTTATGCCTATTGCTTGTTGTGATGATTGTGATCGGGAAGATAATGACACTTCTTATGATCTTGAAAATCTTTTTGGCACTTGCTTGGAAAAATATGATAATAATGTTTGCTATACTATTGGTGCTATCCATACTATTAATGATGAGAGTGATTATGCTTATGATACGAAAAGGCCCAAGCTTGGGGAAGCTATGTTTGATGAGGATGATATATTTTAGAATATATTTGTTGTAATTAATGTTTGTCCCAAGCTTGGGGATGCTATGTTTAATAATGATGATATTTTTAGCCTCTCAAGTTTTGATATGCAAACTAGTTATGATGATAGCATGCATTCTACCTATGATGATTATATTTATGAAAGTGGGTTTGGAAGAGTGTCATCTTTAGGAAGTAGTGATCCCACAATATTGGAGGATGTTGAATCTTATAATATTTATGAAAGTGGATTTGTAGAGGTCATGACTTTATTTAGTGATGTATCCACTATCTTGGAAGAGGTTTCAATCGATTATGATGAGAACAAAGTTGCCACTTATGATGATTATTGTGATAAAACTTATGTTATAAAGAGTAGTGATGATTATATTTATAAAACTTGTCATGATTATGAGTACCCTTTCTCTGAACATTACTCTTTTAATGTGGAAACAATTTATAGTATTCAAGTCTCTTATGATACTCCCACTATTCCGAATAAGAAGAATTTTGCTTATGTGGAGAGTACTAAAATTTTATGCTAGTAGATCATGAAAAAAAATGCTTTAGGTGATGGTTATATTGTTGAATGCGTTCATGATGCTACTGAAAATTATTATGAGGGAGGAATATATGCTTGTAGAAATTGCAATAGTGTCAAGTTTCCTCTCTATGTGCTTAAAATTTTGAAGTTATGCTTGTTTTACCTTCCTATGCTTGTTGATTATTGTTCCCATAAGTTGTTTGCTCACAAAGTCCCTATGCATAGGAAGTGGGTTAGACTTAAATCTGCTAGTCATATTCTTCATGATGCTCTCTTTATGTTTCAATTCTTATCTTTTACTAGTAAAATTGCACGTGCACGCACGTATCCGATAATACACCAAGAATTGCACAAACGTCTTTCATATGGTATCGTAAAACTTTTTTGCTTTATTAATGTCTACAGGTGCACCTCGGATGAAAAAGATCAGAGTGCAAAAAAATGACATATCACTGACTATACTGGTGGCTAAATCTCAAGCTCTTTGTAGAAGTGGAATGTGGAATGTGACCCAGAGTAGCTTTACTTGCAAAGACTGTCAGTTAGTAAAGCACACTAAACATAAGTACTGAATGACTTGGGTCCAACAAACACGAACAACATTTACTTGCTCCAATAATGATGATATATGTGAATTATGTGAAAGAGCACACACAACCATGTAAAGTATATTGTCAATACATGAAACATCTTGAAATTTCTTTGAAAAGGACACAAGAACTCTTATCATGTCAGGAAACCTTCAACCGACAACAGAAATTTGTCGTAGTACAAATTAATCTCAAGAGAAAATATACTAAAGAATAAATTTATCATCATAACACGAGGAAAATATTTTCAGACTTGTGTATATAGCAGCATTGAACATAATAATAAGAAAATGATACATAAGTTCAGATGGAGAGAAAAACACAGAGTTCTGGAGTGTAGACACCAAAAAGCACCTCCCAAGTATTACTTACTTTAGGCTCATTTCTGTAAGACCCAATAGGAGAAGATGGATCTTGTGAATTTCTTCTATATGTGGTCTCTCTACAGATATAGTAAAGGCTTAGAAGGCATACAATGTCAATGATTTTAGGGAGTCCATAGAGTATTGGTTATAATTTCCCATCAGTCTTAAAATACTGTATCAAAAACAAATAAAGTTCTGTTTGTATGTCGTAACTTGAATGTGCCCAAATATGTGTGTTCAGATAAATTTGTGAAAGAGCATATTTCAGTAGAGCTTCGGACATACCTGAAAGAGCAGATACGTTAGTAATATACACAAGTCCAAGCAAGAGATCACCAAGTTTGTAAAAAAAATTCAACATGTACTTTAGTGCAAAAAGAATCTTCAAATTTAGTAGTTGCGGTGAAACAGATTTTAGCAAGAAACCTAAAATGTATCATAAGAGGAAGAAATACAGAGACACTGCCGACACAATAATTATGTCCTGCAGCAAGCGCCGCGAGCATCACTTTGTACCTCCCATGATTGTTGCCTCAAGCTTGCTCTTGTCAACACTATCAAGTATATAAGACACACTGAACAAAGTCCTATTATTGCTAGCCTAGAACAAGACAAGAACGTAATATTCAGTTCTCTGGTTCGAGTAATTGGTCAAAAGGAGATAACATGATGTTTAGAGGCTAATTCGTACCTCTGTGTTCAAGCCGAAAATCATCTTTGATGAAATACCATCCCTTGCATCCAAAATTCCCAAAGGATAAAAAACTGTAATTATGAAGGAATGATCACACAATTCTTAGGGTAGCAGCAATAATGGAACCTTTCGATGGTACCAATCAGCACCCACGAAGCCAAAGGATGATATGATTCTTCAACATCTTTTATATTTTACTCTGAATCCTATCAGACCCACACAAACCCAAAGGATGATACACAAAAGATTCATAATTGCGTAGAGCATGGACACATTTGTGAACCTGAAGTGTAGTAAAGAATAGCAACTTATATCATTGTTTTTTTCTATAGAAAGATTTTTATTCCTCAACTACGACATATGCCTCAAATACAATTATGTATGAAAAGTGATCTTCTGCATCTGCATGTGCTATATTTGCCTACAGATTTGGTGTAATCATGAAGTATGTGCCTTGTGTAATTTCTTGGATATGCCATATACGATGCAATGGTAGAAACATACCTTCAATAAAACAACACACCAGGAGATCAGCGATCGTGGTAAGGCCTGTGGCCGGCCGGACTGACCTGTTCTAGAGGGATGCCAGGACTGCGCATACAGCAGTATCGTCAGTTGGGCGAACAAGGTTGAGGAGGAATCACGGTGGGGGCAATCTGGCGGGCAGGCCCTCACGCGGCGGCGGGTGCACCAAGTGAGGGCTCGCATGGCGGATTCCTCAGCGGAAGCCGGTTTGCACCGTGACGGCAGGCTTGCGTGGCAGCGGCCATAGCAGGGGCGGGCAGGCTCTCGTGGCGGCGGCGGCAGGCTCGCGTGTAGGGCGGCTCCGATGTTGTAGGGAATCGGTGTGCACGAGGACAATCAGATCCCGAATAGGGGAGAGGGCAGGATGGTCATGGAGGAGGTGACGGGAGGAGACGAGGCTGTCGGGCGTCGTGCGGTGTGGTGGCTGCGCAGGAAAGGAAGGCATCGAGGCTGCGGGCGAAGGGAGGCAAGGGCGGCCAGTTTTCTTTTTTCTGCAGTGATCGCGCAATGGGAGGAGCTGCGGACGGGGTGATTTTCCTCTTGGTGGAGCACGGTCAACCAAGTAAATTGCTAAGTGTACACCAGATCACGATGAAATTAATGATGGCTGTTAGATTGAGCCGTGTGTGCTTAATCCTGTGGTGTTAATGTGTCCACAGATGTTTGGTTGGGTGCGCATAGAAAAGTTAATGTTTGATTGTTTATTAGTAGTAGAGATGTGAGCATCATTGTCATCATCATGCCTAGCTAGAAAGGCATTAAAGAAAAGCGCTTGTTGGGAGACAACACAACATTTATCCTTACTGTTTTTGTGTGTTCACATGATTATGCTACTGTAGTAATCATGTTTTATAGCTTTTGTTTCAATAAAGTGCCAAGGAAGACCTTTAGGATAGCTTACGGTGATAGTTGTGTTGATCCTGCTGAAAATCAGAAACTTTTGCACCTAGTAAATTAGTTTTTTTAATTCACAGAAACGTGATCTCGATCTGATTCTTTTTGCTATGGATTGGTACACAAAGTTCTTAGGACTTCCTAACTTGGTAGGATTTTTGGAGTTCCAGAAGTATACGTTTGATACAGATTACTACAGACTGTTCTGTTTTTGACAAATTCTGTTTTCTATGTGTTGTTTGCTTATTTTGATGAATCTATGGCTAGTAAAATAGTTTATGAACCATAGAGAAGTTGTAATATAGTAGGTTTAACACAAATATAAATAAAGAATGAGTTCATTACAGTACCTTGAAGTGGTGTTTTGTTTTCTTTCGCTAACGGAGCTTACGAGTTTTCTGTTAAGTTTTGTGTTGTGAAGTTTTCAAGTTTTGGGTCAAGATTCAATGGACTATGGAATAAGGAGTGGAAAGAGCCTAAGCTTGGGGATGCCCAAGGCACCCCAAGGTAATATTCAAGGATAACCAAGAGCCAAATCTTGGGGATGCCCCGGAAGGCATCCCCTCTTTCGTCTTCGTTCATCGGTAACTTTACTTGGAGCTATATTTTTATTCACCACATGATATGTGTTTTGCTTGGAGCGTCATGTCATTTTCTTTAGCTTTGCTTGCTGTTTGAATACAATACCAAGATCTGAAATTATTAAATGGGAGAGTCTTCACATAGTTTCATAATTATTCGACTACTCATTGATCTTCACTTATATCTTTCGGAGTAGTTTTGCTCATAGTGCTTCACTTATACCTTTTGAGCGTGATAATTTTTGCTCTCGCGCTTCACTTAGATCTTTTAGAGCATGGTGGTGGATTTGTTTTAAAGAAACTATTGATATCTCATGCTTCACTTAGATTATTTTGAGAGTCGTTAATAGCATGGTAATTTTCTTAATATTAATATACTTGGTATTCAAGATATGTGAAACTTTCTTTTGAGTGCGTTGAATACTAAGAAAAGTTTGATGCTTGATAATTGTTTTGAGATATGAAGATGATGATATTAGAGTCATGCTAGTTGAGTAGTTGTGAATTTAAAGAATACTTGTGTTGAAGTTTGTGATTCCCGTAGCATGCATGTATGGTGAACCGTTATGTGATGAACTCGGAGCATGATTTATTTATTGATTGTCTTCCTTATGAGTGGCGGTCGGGGACGAGCGGTGGTCTTTTCCTACCAATCTATCCCCCTAGGAGCATGTGTGTAATACTTTGCTTTGATAACTTGTAGATTTTTGCAATAAGTATATGAGTTCTTTATGACTAATGTTGAGTCCATGGATTATACGAACTCTTCTTCCTTCCACCATTGCTAGCCTCTCTAATACCGCGCACTTTTCGCTCGTATCATACACCCACCATATATGTTCCTCAAAACAGACACCATACCTACCTATCATGGCATTTCCATAGGCATTCTGATATATATTTCCATGCAACTTTCCACCATTCCGTTTATTATGACACGCTCCATCATTGTCATATTGCTAGCATGATCATGTAGTTGACATCGTATTTGTGGCAAAGCCACCATTCATAATTCTTTCATACATGTCACTCATGATTCATTGCATATCCCGGTACACCGCCGGAGGCATTCATATAGAGTCATATTTTGTTCTAAGTATCGAGTTGTAATTGTTGAGTTGTAAGAAAAATAAAAGTGTGATGATCATCATTATTAGAGCATTGTCCCAAGTGAGGAAAGGATGATGGAGACTATGATTCCCCCACAAGTCGGGATGAGACTCCGAACAAAAAAAGAGGCCATAAAAAAAAGAGAAAGGCCCAAATAAAAAAAATGACGATGAGAGAAAAAGAGAGAAGGGACAATGTTACTATCCTTTTACCACACTTGTGCTTCAAAGTAGCACCAAGATCTTCATGATAGAGTCTCTCATTTTGTCACTTTCATATACTAATGGGAATTTTTCATTATAGAACTTGGCTTGTATATTCCAATGATGGACTTCCTCAAAATGCCCTAGGTCTTAGTGAGCAAGCGAGTTGGATGCACACCCACTTAGTTTCTTTTGTAGAGCTTTCATATACTTATAGCTCTAGTGCATCCGTTGCATGGCAATCCCTACTCACTCACATTGATATCTATTGATGGGCATCTCCATAGCCCGTTGATACGCCTAGTTGATGTGAGACTATCTTCCCTCTTTTTTGTCTTCTCCACAACCACCATTCTATTCCACATATAGTGCTATATACATGGCTCATGCTCATGTATTGCGTGAAGATTGAAAAAGTTTTGAGAATGTCATAAGTATGAAACAATTGCTTGGCTTGTCATCGGGGTTGTGCATGATTTAAATATTTTGTGTGGGGAAGATGGAGCATAGCCAGACTATATGATTGTGTAGGGATAACTTTCTTTGGCCATGTTATTTTGAGAAGACATGATTGCTTTGATTAGTATGCTTGAAGTATTATTATTTTTATGTCAATATGAACTTTTGTCTTGAATCTTTCGGATCTGAATATCCATATCACAAGTAAGAAGAATTACATTGAAATTATGCCAAAGTATCACTCCGCATCAAAAATTCTTTTTTATCATTTAACTACTCGAGGACGAGAAGGAATTAAGCTTGGGGATGCTTGATACGTCTCCAACGTATCTATAATTTTTGATTGCTCCATGCTACTTTATCTACTGTTTTAGGCAATATTGGGCTTTATTATCCACTTTTATATTATTTTTGGGACTAACCTATTAACCGGAGGCCCAGCCCAGATTTGCTATTTTATGCCTATTTCAGTGTTTCGAGGAAAAGGAATATCAGACGGAGTCAAAACGGAACGAAATCAACTGGAGAAGTTAATTTTGGAAGGAAAGCCACTCGATGGACTTGGAGTCCACATCAAGGAAGAAGGGAGGTGCCCACGAGGGTGGGGGGCGCGCCCACCCCCCAGGGGCGCGCCCCCTGCCTCGTGGCCCCCCCTTCGGTCCACCGACGTACTCCTTGCACCCATATATACCTACGTATTGTAAAACTTCCAGAACAGAAGATAGATCGGGAGTTCCGCCGCCGCAAGCCTCTGTAGCCACCAAAAACCTCTCAGGAGCCCGTTCCAGCACCCCGCCGGAGGGGGAACCCATCACCGGTGGCCATCTTCATCATCCCGACGCTATCCATGACGAGGAGGGAGTAGTTCACCCTCGGGGCTGAGGGTATGTACCAGTAGCTATGTGTTTGATCTCTCTCTCTCGTGTTCTCTCTCGTGTTCCCACTATGGCACGATCTTGATGTATCCCGAGCTTTGCTATTGTAGTTGGATCTTATGATGTTTCTCCCCCTCTACTCTCCTGTGATGAATTGAGTTTCCCCTTTGAAGTTATCTTATCGGATTGAGTCTTTTATGAGAACACTTGATGTATGTCTTGCCGTGATTATCTGAGGTGACAATGGGATATCATGTGCCACTTGATGTATGTTTTGGTGATCAACTTGCGGGTTTCGTGACATTGGGAACCTATGCATAGGGGTTGGCACACGTTCTTGACTCTCTAATAGATACTTTGGGGCACTCTTTGAAGTACTTTGTGTTGGTTGGATGAATCTGAGATTGTGTGATGCATATCGTATAATCATGCCCACGGATACTTGAGGTGACAATGGAGTATCTAGGTGACATTAGGGTTTTGGTTGATTTGTATCTTAAGGTCTTATTCTAGTATTAACTCTTTTATTGATTGATCCGAAAGAATAACTTTGAGGTGGTTTCGTACCCTACCATAATCTCTACGTTTGTTCTCCGCTATTAGTGTCTTCGGAGTGACTCTTTGTTGCATGATGAGGGCTTGTTATATTATCTATCTTTGTTATTATTGTTGAGAGAACTTGCACTAGTGAAAGTATGAACCCTAGGCCTTATTTCCTATCATTGCAATACCGTTTACGCTCACTTTTATCATTAGTTACCTTGCTGTTTTTATTATTTCTGATTACAAAAACCTATATCTACTATCTATTTTGCACTTGTATCACCATCTCTTCGTCGAACTAGTGCACCTATTCAATTTACCATTGTATTGGGTGTGTTGGGGACACAAGAGACTTTTTGTTATTTGGTTGCAGGGTTGTTTGAGAGAGACCATGTTCAGACTACGCCTCCTACGGATTGATAAACCTTAGGTCATCCACTTGGGGAAATTTGCTACTGTCCTACAAACCTGTGCACTTGCAGGCCCGACAACGTCTACAAGAAGAAGGTTGTGTAGTAGACATCACGACAACATGGGCATTAAGCTCGATTACGCCTCCGTCTATCACCCCTAAACAAACGGTCAAGTCGAATGGGAAAATGGTCTTATTATGAGCGGCATCAAACCCAGACTAGTGCGATCCTTGAAGGAATCAGATACGCACTGGGTCAAGGAGCTCGACTCCGTACTATGGGGACTGTGGACTGATAACCCGCAAGTATACGGGATAGTTGTAGCCTCTTTCGCTAAGTAAGAGTGTCGAACCCAACGAGGAGCTAAAGGTAGAACAAATAGTCTCTCAAGTCCTATCGGCCGCTGATACGACTCTACGCACGCTTGATGTTCACTTTACCTAGAACAAGTATGAAACTAGAAGTACTTTGTAGGTGTGATAGGATAGGTTTGCAAGATAATAAAGAACACGTAAATAAAAAGTAGGGGCTTTTTAGATAAAGATGCAATAAAATAAATATAGCGAGTATGGAAAAGTGGTGGTAAGAGTTGTGAAATTGTCCCTAAGCAATTGACTGCGTTACTAGACTGGTAATCACTATTGCAATTCTATTTGAGGGAGAGGCATAAGCTAACATATTTTCTCTACTTGGATCATATGCACTTATGATTGGAACTCTAGCAAGCATCCGTAAATACTAAAGATTCATTAAGGTAAAACCCAATCATAGCATTAAAGTATCAAGTCCCCTTTATCCCATACGCAAACAACCTACTTACTCGGGTCTATGCTTCTGTCACTCACGCCACCCACCATAAGCAAATCATAAACATATTGAAAACCCTACAGAGGGAATACCTCACGCTTGCGCGACACGGAGGGCACAATAGGACAGCACCAATAATAAAACATGCAACTCAAACCAATCATAGCAATTCATCAATCACCGATAGGATAACGAAAATCTACTCAGATATCATAGGATGACAACACATCATTGGAAAATAATATGAAGCATAAAGCACCATGTTCAAGTAGAGGGTACAGCGGGTTGTGGGAGAGTGGACCGCGGTAGATAGAAGGGGGGAGGTGATGGAGATGTTGGTGAAGATGATGGAGGTGTTGGTGTTGATCGCGGTGATGATGATGGCCCCCGGCGGTGTTCCGGCGCCACCGGAAGCAAGGGGGAGAGATCCCTCCTTCTTATTCTTCTTCCTTGACCTCCTCCCTAGATGGGAGAAGGGTTTCCCCTCTGGTCCTTTGCTCCCATGGCGTGGGAGGGGCGAGAGCCCCTCCGAGATTGGATCTATCTCTTTGTTTCTGCGTTCTCAGATTCTACCCCTTCACCGTTTCTTTTATATTTGGAGATCCGTAACTCCGATTGGGGTGAATCTTTCGCCCAGATTTTTCTCATAAAATTAGCTTTATTGCAGCAAAAGAAGAGTGTCAACCGCCTTATGGGTGGCCCACGAGAGTCTAGGGAGTGCCCAGGGGGGGAGGGCGCGCCCCCTGTCTTGTGGCCACCCTGGACACCGTTTCGCATTGATTCTTCCGCCGGAAAATTCCAAATATTCCAAAATAATTCTCCATCCATTTTTATCCCATTTGGTTTCCGTTTGATATTGGGTTTCTGCGAAACAAAAAACATGCAACAGACAGGAACTGGAACTGGGCATTGGATCAATATGTTAGTCCCAAAAATAGTATAAAAAGTTGCCAAAAGTATATGAAAGTTGAAGAATATTGGCATGGAACAATCAAAAATTATTGATACGTCAGAGACGTATCAGCATCCCCAAGCTTAATTCCTGCTCGTCCTCGAGTAGGTAAATGATAAAAAAGATAATTTTTGATGTGGAATGCTACCTAGCATAATCTTGATCATATATCTAATCATGGCATGAATATTAAGACACGAGTGATTCAAAGCAATAGTCTATCATTTGACATAAAAAGAATAATACTTCGAGCGTACCAATAAAGCAATCATGTCTTTTCAAAACAACAAGGCGAAAGCAAGCTTATCCCTACAAAATCATACAGTTTGGCCATGCTTCATTTTCATCACACAAAATGCTCCCATCATGCACAACCCCGATGACAAGCCGAGCAATTGGTTCATACTTTTTAACGCGCTTCAGCTTTTTCAACCCTCACGCAATACATGAGCGCAAGCCATGGATATAGCACTATAGGTGGAATAGAATATTATGGTGGAGGTTTATATGGAGAAAACAAAAAAGGGAGAAAGTCTCACATCGACGCGGCTAATCAACAGGCTATGGAGATGCCCATCAATTGATGTCAATGCGAGGAGTAGGGATTGCCATGCAACGGATGCACTAAGAGCTATAAGTGTATGAAAGCTCAACAAAAGAAACTAAGTGGGTGTGCATCCAACTTGCTTGCTCATGAAGACCTAGGGCATTTGAGGAAGCCCATCGTTGGTATATGCAAGCCAAGTTCTATAATGAAAATTCCCACTAGTATACGAAAGTGATAACATAGGAGACTCCCTATATGAAGAACATGGTGCTACTCTGAAGCACAAGTGTGGAAAAAGGATAGTAACATTGCCCCTTTTCTTTTTCTTTTTTTCTTTTTTTCATTTTTTTTCCTTTTTCGATGGGCTTCTTTGGCCCCTTTTTTTATTTAGGCTTCTTTGGCCTTTCCCTTTTTTCTTTTTTTTCTTTTTCTTTTTTTTCATGGGGCAATGTTCTATAATGATGATCATCACACTTTTATTTACTTACAACTCGATATTACAACTCGATACTGGAACAAAGATATGACTCTATATGAATGCTTCCGGCGGTGTACCGGGATATGCAATGATCTAGCGTGGCAATGACATCAAAAACGGACAAGCCATGAAAACATCATGCTAGCTATCTTACGATCATGCAAGGCAATATGACAATGAATGCTAAAGTCATGAATATGATGATGATGGAAGTTGCATGGCAATATATCTCGGAATGGCTATGGAAATGCCATGATAGGTAGGTATGGTGGCTGTTTTGTAGAAGATATAAGGAGGCTTATGAGTGATAGAGCCTATCATATCATGGGGTTTGGATGCACCGGCGAAGTTTGCACCAACTCTCAAGGTAAGAAAGGGCAATGCACGGTACCGAAGAGGCTAGCAATGATGGAAAGGTAAAAGTGCGTATAATCCATGGACTCACATTAGTCATAAAGAAGTCATATACTTATTGCAAAAGATTATTAGCCCTCGAAGCAAAGTACTACTATGCATTCCCCTAGGGGGATAGATTGGTAGGAAAAGACCATCGCTCGTCCCCGACCGCCACTCATAAGGAAGACAATCAAAGAAACACCCCATGCTTCAAATTTGTCACACAACAGTTACCATACGTGCATGCTACGGGACTTGCAAACCTCAACACAAGTGTCTCTACAATCCACAACCACCCTCTAGCATGACTCTAATATCACCATCTTTATATCGCAAAACTATTGCAAGGAATCAAACATATCATATTCAGCGATCTAAAAGTTTATGTAGGATTTTATGACTAACCATGTGAATGACCAATTCCTGTCATCTCTCTAAATATATATAACTGAAGCAGGAGAGTTTAATTCTTTCTACAAAAGATATGCCCACGCTCTAACAAATATAAGTGAAGCAAAAGAGCATTCTACAAATGGCGGTTTTCTATGTGAAGAGAAACAGGCAATCCAAACTTCAAATGATATAAGCGAAGCACATAAAGCATTCTATAAAGCCATACTCAAAAGATTTAAGTGAAGTGCAATGATCATTCTATAAATCAACCAAGGACTATCTCATACCAGCATGGTGCATAAAAGAGAAGTGAAAACTAAATGCAAAAGATGCTCCAAGACTTGCACATAATGCATAAACGAAACGAATACAAAAACATATCGATACTTGTTGAAGAAAGAGGGGATGCCTTCCGGGGCATCCCCAACCTTAGACGCTTGAGTCTCCTTGAATATTTACTTGGGGTGCATCGGGCATCCCCAAGCTTGAGCTCTTTACTCTCTTCCTTTTCCTCGTATCGAGACCTCCTCGTTTAGACACTTCATCCACACAAAACTTCAACGGAAAACTCGGTAAGATCTGTTAGTATAATAAAGCAAATCACTACTCTAAGTACTGTATCAAACCAATTCATATTTTGTGTTTGCATTGTATCTACTGTAATATAACTTTTCCATGGCTTAATCCACTAATATAAATTGATAGATTCATCAAAACAAGCAAACTATGCATCAAAAACAGAATCTGTCAAAAAAAGAACAGTCTGTAGCAATCCGAACATCCACCATACTTCTCGTAGCCCACAAATTCTACCAAAATTAGGAAAAATAAAAAAGTTGTATATCAAGACAGTTCAAAAGGAATCAGAACCAATTGACGTTCCAGTTAAAAATGTAAAATCGCGCACTACAGCCAAAGTTTCCGTCCTGCACCGTACAAACCAACAAGCATTGTAAACATCCTAAAGGCAAACCTTGGCACATTATTTTTATAATACAATGGAATTGTACAAGGGGATAATTATTTTTGATGAAAAGTTTCTGTAATCAAGATTCACAAAGTTTCCGTGAGCATGAACAAAGTTCAAGGAGCTCCCCCACTTCAACAATGCTTGTCTCTCTCACTTTTACTTTCCTTTTTGAAAAGTTTTTGTGTTCCCCTCTTTATTTTTTTGTTTTTAAACTATATAAAAGCACTCAACAGAAATAAATGACTCTCTAAAACTTCCGGGTTGTCTCCCTGGCAGCGCTTTCTTTAAAGCCATTAAGCTAGGCATATAGTGCTCAAGTAATGGATCCACCCGGATCCCAAGGTATATCAAAGCCAATTTTAATTAACAATGATTTATAATTTAGTAGTGAGCACAAAGTAACATATATCATGCAACAACAAAGTCTAACTCTCTTCCTATGCATCGGCTTGTCATAAAAGAACAATTTGTGCACACCAAGTAAAGGCCAATGCATAGTATAAGCAGTTTCTTGCAATTCTATCGTGTTGGAAACATAGAGAGGTGGAGACATAGTTCCTCTCTCATAATAATTGCAAGTAGGAGCAGCAAGCACATGCATATCACATTCATCAAAATCATCATGTGCAATGGTAAAAGGCAACCCATCAATATAATCCTTACTAAGCGCAAACTTCTCCGATATAGTGTAGTCGAGAGAATTCAAAAAGATAATAGGACTATCATGCGTGGGTGCAATAGCAACAATTTCATGTTTAACATAAGGAACTATACCAAGTTCATCTCCATAAGCATAATTCATATTGGCATCTTGGCCACAAGCATAGCAAGCATCATCAAAAAGGGATATTTCAAGAGAATCGACGGGATCATAGCAATCATCCTTCGGTAAGCACGAAGGGGAATTAAACAATGTATGATTTGAAGAGTTACTCTCATTAGAAGGTGGGCACGGGTGATCAATCCACTCTTCCTCCTTTTGTTCTTCGCTCTCCTCATCATCTTTTTCATCTAATGAGCTCACAGTTTCATCAATTTCTTCTTCCATAGCTTCCTGCAAAATATTAGTCTCTTCTTGGACAGCGGAGAAGTCCTCAATATATGGTTTAACATAGGCATTAGAAGCATAATTATCATAACAATATTGAAATATGGCAAAATTTTCAGATTTGTAAAGAGTCGTACCATACTTTTCAATCAAAATTTTCAGATACGACTCTACGCACGCTTGATGTTCACTTTACCTAGAACAAGTATGAAACTAGAAGTACTTTGTAGTGTGATAGGATAGGTTTGCAAGATAATAAAGAACACGTAAATAAAAAGCAGGGGCTGTTTAGATAAAGATGCAATAAAGTAAATATAGCGAGTATGGAAAACTGGTGGTAAGAGTTGTGAAATTGTCCCTAAGCAATTGACTATGTTACTAGACCGGTAATCACTATTGCAATTCTATTTGAGGGAGAGGCATAAGCTAACATACTTTCTCTACTTGGATCATATGCACTTATGATTGGAACTCTAGAAAGCATCCGCAAATACTAAAGATTCATTAAGGTAAAATCCAACCATAGCATTAAAGTATCAAGTCCCCTTTATCCCATACGCAAACAACCAACTTACTCGGGTTTGTGATTCTGTCACTCACACCACCCACCATAAGCAAATCATAAACATATTGCAAACCCTACAGCGGTAATCCCTCACGCTTGCGCGACATGGAGGGCACAATAGGAGAGCACCAATAATAAAACATGCAACTCAAACCAATCATAGCAATTCATCAATCACCGATAGGACAACGAAAATCTACTCAGACATCATAGGACGGCAACACATCATTGGAAAATAATATGAAGCATAAAGCACCATGTTCAAGTAGAGGGTACAGCGGGTTGCGGGAGAGTGGACCGCTGTAGATAGAAGGGGGAAGGTGATGGAGATGTTGGTGAAGATGATGGAGGTGTTGGTGTAGATCGCGGTGATGATGATGGCCCCCGGCGGCGTTCCGGCGCCACCGGAAGCAAGGGGGAGAGAGCCCCCTTCTTCTTCTTCTTCCTTGACCTCCTCCCTAGATGGGAGAAGGGTTTCCCCTCTGGTCCTTGGCTCCTATGGCGTGGCAGGGGCAAGAGCCCCTCCGAGATTGGATCTATCTCTCTGTTTCTGCGTTCTCAGATTCTACCCCTTCACCATTTCTTTTATATCTGGAGATCCGTAACTCCGATTGGGGTGAATCTTTCGCCCAGATTTTTATCTTAAAATTAGCTTTATTGCGGCAAAACAAGAGCGTCAACCGCCTACCGGTGGCCCACGAGAGTCCAGGGAGCGCTCAGGGGGGAGGGCGCCCCCCCTGTCTCGTGGCCATCCCGGACACCGTTTCGCGTTGATTCTTCCGCCAGAAAATCCCAAATATTCCAAAATAATTCTCCGTCTGTTTTTATCCCATTTAGATTCCGTTTGATATTGGGTTTCTGTGATACAAAAAACATGCAACAGACAGGAACTGGCACTGGGCATTGGATCCATATGTTAGTCCCAAAACTAGTATAAAAAGTTGCCAAAAGTGTATGAAAGTTGAAGAATATTGGCATGGAACAATCAAAAAATATAGATACGACGGAGAGGTATCATGGACCACGCCAAATCGCACTACTGGATACACACCATTCTTCATGGTGTACAGCGCAGAGGCGGTATTGCCCTGTGATATCATTCATGACTCACCACGAGTTCGCATGTATGAAGAGAGAGAAGCCGAGCTTGATCGGCAGGATAGTCTAGATGCCCTGGAGGAGGAGCGCAACGTCGCAAAAGCCCGTTCCACATTCTATCAGCAACAGGCTCGAAGGTATCAAAGCAGAGAAGTACGGGCCAAAACTTATAACGTTGGCGAACTCATTCTACACCTACCGGAGAAGAAAAAGGACAAGCCCAAGCCCAAGTGGGCAGGTCCCTTCATCATTGATAAAGTTCTCACCAGAGGAGCGTACCACCTGCGTGACGCATCAGATAATCGACTCGAGCCGAACCCATGGAACGCGGCCAGACTTTGAAGATTCTACGCCTAGCGCCGAACTCTGTGTTCGTCTCCTTACCTCCGCCCTTTTTAAATTATATCCTCTCTCTCTTTCTCTCTTTTTTATTTTTATGGCCCTAAAAAGCTTCAAGTGTGACTCGATCGCACAATCTTAACGCGCTATGCGCACTCACTATACCTTGGAGCTTCTTATGCAGAAGCTTAATATAATTATCTTCCGGGCTTCATGCCCACTACATATGTGTCACTTTTCCATATGTACCGTTTCTTCGCCATTATAAGCATCAATACGACTTAAGTTTTGGCCAAGCTGGGTTGCTGGCTCCTGTGTTTATGCCCTATGTTCCTGCTAGTTCGGCTAGGGCATAAGGGGAGCACCTCTGCGATTGTTACTGCCGGGTCCGCCGGACGTGTACCTTAGACTGGGTGAAGCCGAAAGCTAGCGTTCTTAAGGGAATATTCGGTCGGTGAACAAAAGATGTTTCTTACCTATTACAATATAAACCCCCAGATGTTTCATATCATGCGTCTCTATTCGCAGTTCGGACATGCACATTAATGCATGCGCTACCCAGGGAAAGGAACCCTTAACGGAACTATTCTCCCTGGAAGATGTTTCTTACTATCCATGTAATATAACATAGCTAGTTGGGTACTTGTATGTTCAAGCACTTATGACCCCTATGCCTAGTTTCCACGCATACCCCGGTTTACATAACTGAGCGGGTATTCGGATACAGTCCAGACTGTCGGGTTCGGAGGTTGAAGCGAAAAGGTCTGCCATGACAAATGATTTACAATCCGGCTAGAGGCAAAATATGTCAATTGAAGTACATAGTCACGTACACTGGCTAAATTCTTCTTCTATACCATCCAATAGGCTGTCTAGCCTACAATCCTGTTGGGAATACTTTGCGGCTAATCCTACCTGGTCATATACCAGACTAACGGGGATCTCTTTCCCATCTGACCCTACAGGTCCCACCAGGGCCATGTGATTCAGATCAACCTTGGTGTACCGTGTTTTTACCATGGCCCGGGCTTCCCTCGCACCTTGTCGGCAGGCCGATATCTTCCATAGTCAGAAGCGCCGACGTGCTCCCTTGAGCATCTATACAAGCTCCCCCATGCCTCCTGGCAGGGAGGTGGACGACCACAAGGCCTGGGCTATACCCTACATCAGCTGCCGAACTTGTTCGTGCAGTTGTGAAAGCTCTTGAAGAAGATCGCCTCCGGATCCGAGCATCTCCTCTTCGGGATGACCCACCAGCATACCTGCAGACATAACTCTGTTAGCCCATTTCTTCGCCGAACTGTATAAAGGTTTGTTTGAGCACATACTAAAAATGCCTTGTCGAAGCCTCTTATTCTCCTTCACAGAGTCAGCAAGCTGGGCCCGCACATCTTCCAATTCAACACCCAGCCGGGTATTGGCATACTGGAGATCGTTTTTCTCCCGCCTAACCCATGTAAGCACACGCTCGCTAGCCTCTAGCTGTCATTTAGCTTGTTGCTCATCCTCTTGTATGATCTCTAGATTCCCTCCGGGATTGTCTGCAGAATCTATTGTTAGATTTACAAGCATGCCGAATACTAACTGGTACACGTAATTATATCCTTTTTGAGATAAATATTACCAGATGAGGCCTTCTTAGATTCCTCCATTCCGGCAACTGTGCCCCTTAGCTGGGCTTTGCACTCCTCCAGCTCTTGGGACAAGTGGGTGTTCTTCTCTGTAAGAACCTATGCATACAATGATCCTTAAATCAGTTGTGCCAACTGTTTCAAGTATCAGGGGCTACTGATATACATAATTATCAGATTTTTCTTACCCGTATATCCTTTAAATACTGGTCTGTGGCTCTAGCAAGCCCATGTTGAGCAACTCGGATATACACGTCTCCCAGTTGAAGGCATTGAACGCCTCTTCGGAGAAATTAGGGTCGTGGAGTACGGCCCATCGACGCATGTGATTTATGGCGCTCTCCACTTTGGAATTTGTAGAGGATATTCTATCCGCATCCTCTGTAGGAGGACCGGCCGACGTTGTCCCCATGTTAGCCTCCGCCCTTGAGTCCGGCTCTGGAGTCCGGCTGGTGGAGGCGTGGCCGGTAGGATCTCCGGCGAGTGCTTTTTCTGCCAGGGGATAATGGACATCGTTATATTTTAGAAACGATAATCACGGAGCGGGTTTTTAATCATACCTCTGCAACGGCGTCTCGGTCCTGACCACCTTCCTTTTAAGCCTACCTGACTTCGGTGCCCCTTGTTGGTGAGTCGCCACGGGTTCGGCACGGTGCCCCGATGGCCTTCCCTATAAAGCTCAATACGTGTGTGGTGGGTAAGGCGTAGAGAAGGGATCCTTCTCGGAAGTTAGGACTCCGGTTTTACTTACATGTGATGCAGGGAGTAGGCTGGGATAGTCAGACATGATGGCCACCAAGGCACCATCATAGCTTGCCTGGTAAAACGTCCTGTCGACGAGCTCCACAAATATGTCCGGATCTTCTTCAAGTCCGAGGTCAAGGGCCCGGTCGTGGTCCTCTGGCTGTGGAGGCGGACTACGGACCTCCCTCACAGCTTTTCGCAGTTCCTGTTATGGATTAGCAAAATAAATATTTCCGATAAAAAGACTGCGGGAATGAATAGAGTTGAGTAAAAGATAGCAACTCACCCAGCTAGGGGGGTTGTACATGGAAAACCCATCCCATGGCTTAATGCGGATGAACTCCTCTTCTTCTTCTTTATACAAATTGGACAATATTTTTGCTAGAGCGGTGGCGGAGTCTGGACCTTTACGACCACAGTGGGTGGCGTCATCTTCTCCATTGAAGTGCCACATGGGATTCCCCCGGTACTGGAGTGGTTGCATGCCCCGCATTATGCATATTGACATAACCTCGATGATTGTCAATCCTGATTTGGCCAGCGTTTTTATCCTGCCCATCAGATAAAGGACCTCTCTGCTATCTTCCTCCTGGGGGCTCCGGGGATGCCAGTTGCGGCGTTTCTTCAGTGGGGCGTTGGTAAACTTAGGAAGACCCATCCGGATAGGGTCCGGAAGGGGGACGTCATCTATATAGAACCACTCCGAAGGCCAGTCTTCGGATGTCTTCTTCGGAGTGCCGGACAGGTATCCGGTCCCGGCGATGCGCCATATTTCGGCTCACTTGATATATTGATCTCTCCTGATTGTGAGGGACGAGGCAGAATAGCCTCTTCCATAGCTCGAAATGAGCTTCGCAGCCCAGAAATAGCTCACAAAGGGCGACATAACCTGCGATGTGCAGTATGGAGGCAGGAGTGAAGTTATGCAGCTGGAGGCCGTAATACTCCAGGAGCCCACGGAGGAACGAATGGATTGGAAATCTGAGGCCCCTCAGCAAGTAAGGGACAAGGCATACTCGCTCCCCCTTGGATGGGTTGGGGAAACTCTCTGCTTGCTCCCCGCCATTGTAAGTGGCTAATCCGGCTCGAACGGGGGCAAGATATGCAGGTGCGAGAAACCCCTAGGTCTGCAACTCCACCAACTGGCCGTGGGATACGGTGCACTTCACCCAATCACCTTGCTTAACACTATGAGAGCGAGAGGGGGAGCTGCGGCAGCCGGCCATGGGCGCACTCTGATGAATCCTCGCTTGGGTAAGATGGTGTGATTTGGATCTGAGGATCCCCGTCTCTTTAATAGACGATTTACTTACATGGTCAGGGTGGCAAATGTAAAAATTCCCTGACTTCTCGCATTCGCTCAACACGTGGAGACTGCCATTATTAAGGTACAGAAGCTGAGGAGTGCAACTTTAATGGGAAGCCGGACACTTCTTGTTACAATAGGTACTCAGGGATTTGGAGAAGAATCCGCCTTGCAATGCTGAAGACAATTTTCACGTCGGACTCATCGTCATTGAAGCCTGGTTCAGGGGCTACTGAGGGAGTCCTGGATTAGGGGGTCCTCGGACAACCGGACTATGTACCTATGCCGGACTGTTGGACTATGAAGATACAAGATTGAAGACTTCATCCCGTGTCTGGGTGGGACTCTCCTTTGCGTGGAAGGCAAGCTAGGCAATTCGGATATGTAGATTTCCTTCTCTGTAACCGACTTTGTGTAACCCTAGCCCCCTCCGGTGTCTATATAAACCGGAGGGTTTAGTCTGTAGGACAACAACAATCATAATCATAGGCTAGCTTCTAGGGTTTAGCCTCTACGATCTCGTGGTAGATCAACTCTTGTAATACTCATATCATCAAGATCAATCAAGTAGGAAGTAGGGTATTACCTCCATCAAGAGGGCCCGAACCTGGGTAAACATTGTGTCCCCCACCTCCTATTACCATTAGCCTTAGACGCACAGTTCGGGACCCCCTACCCGAGATCCGCCGGTTTTGACACCGGCAGCAACCTCCATCCAGCAGATAGATAAGAATGATGCGGCGGCACGCTGAGACAGCAGATTCGAGGAGAAAATCTTAGTGTGGCTACTGCCTAAAGTTCGAGCTCCACTATCCCGCTATCGACCGTGATGGATGTGGTCCAATCACACCGCCGCCAGCCTCGATGGTTGAGATCCTCCTATCTCCCGCCGTAGAACGAGGATTGACCTCCTATAACGCCGCCACTAAGGGAGCCCTAGATTTGGGGGTCCATAGATGTCTGGCCTATCCGATATGGGCCGAACTGATGGGTCGTGAAGATAAAACAGAAGGCTATCCCCCGTGTCCGGGTAGGACTCTTATATGCGTGGGCGGCAAGTTTGGTGTCTGGATGTACTATTTCCTTCTTCTACAAACCGACTTTGTACAACCCTAGGCCCCTACGATGTGTATATAAACTCGAGGGTTTAGTCCATAGAGGCTATGAGCATAATCGTAGGCTAGACAGCTAGGGTTTAGCCATTACGATCTCGAGGTAGATCAACTCTTGTAACCCCTATACTCATTGAATAGAACCAAGCAGCACATGGGGTTTTACCTCCTTTAAGAGGGCCTGAACCTGGGTAAACATCGTGTCCCCATTGTCCCTTGTTACCATTTATCCTTAGACTCACAGCTTGGGCACCCCTACCCAAGATCTGCCAGTTTCGACACCGACATTGGTGCTTTCATTGAGAGCTCCGCTGTGTAGTCACGAAAAGCGATCTATGGCTCGCCTTGTCATCAACAATGATAACACTTCTGGAAGCGGCCTAACTTCAGGACAGGTCCTCCAGCTCGGCGGTTTCATCGTGGGTGTCCACACGGCCATCAAGCCGACGACATTCCCCGTGATCGCCAAACATCACCTCTGCATTGGTCTCGAACACTCAAAAAGATGGAGCCGGTGGACATCTCGTCCTTAAACGAGCTGCTAGATCGCATCACCGCCCTGGGGCTCCCAATGGATTATGATCGGATCAGGCTTAAACCTGACCAGAGGGGAATCAATCTCCCGTCGATCACTCACCTGGGGCGGTAGTCGAGGAATGAGCCAAAAACACTTCTTCCCCTAAGTTGAAAACCAGCTATGCTTGGATCTCTGAACCCATTGAATCAGATACTCTTCCTTTGAATGAGACTCCGTGTCCCCCGAATTCAGGGTCGGACTTAGGGTCCGGGGAGGACTAGGATCTTCCCGGACCCGAACCTGTGACCTCAGAGATTTTACAAGCTCCAGACACAATTGTGGGTCAGGATTCAAGTTTTAGCCCGCCCACCCACCACAATCAATACTCTCCAAGTAATTCAGGCCCTCCAGACATATATGACCTGATGTATGTATAGCAGCGACCTCAAGAAATAGTCCATCCCTTTTGGGCCAGATTCTTACTTGTCAAAAACAAGATTAAAGATTGTTGCGATGACGATCCAGTCTTGGTCTTTCATCACAATTCTACCAATGCGGGAATCTGGAATGCCCTCGACCGTCGTGGCATACAGAGTTTCACGGAACTATCGCACGTAGTACGGAAGTACTGTGCGATGGAAAGCACATGCAAGGCCCAAAAACTCAATTGGAACCTGGTGCGTTTAAGCAGTGCACTGCCCGGGAAAAATGGGTGCACCCTTACGAGGCATCCGATCTTAAGCCCATCGGCAAGAAAAACAAACCCTTTGCGGGATAGATGTCCATTCTTGATGAACTCATCGAGAAACCCTGTCAGATACATGTTATGCCGAGCATCGAACCAACTCATAGCCTTCGGGCATGTTGGGTACTCCGGCAAGTGGCTAAAAGTGGTGAGGACATCCTCACCACCGCTACTCCAAAGAAGCATTCTCCGGAGGATGACGATCTTAACGTCTTTATGGTCTTCGAGACTTTCTCTTCAAATAATAAGCATAAGAGGGCACTCCGCGACCTCGCCGAGATTCACCAAGTAACTTCAATGAGCCCATGGGACGACACAGCAGTAACCTTCACCGCCGACGATGAACCAAGGGCTCGATCAGTCCGAGCACCTGCCACTTTGGTTCTAAACCCAATTGTGGATGGCCTCCGACTCACCAAAGTTCTCATGGACGGCGGAAGTGGGCATCTACGAGGACACGCTCAACAAAATGCATATTGACAGAGCACACATCGAGCAAAGTAGTACCACCTTTCGAGGCATCATCCCCAGTCGAGGAGCACGATGTTCAGGGAAAATCAAACATGATGTACTATTTGGCACGCCTGAGAATTACAGGCCCAAAGAATTGATGTTCCACGTGGCTCCCTTCAATTGTGGACATCATGCCCTTTTAGGGCGGGACACTTTCTCACGCTTCAAAGCCATACCACATCACGGGTACATGAAACTTAAAATGCCAGGGCCCAATGGAATAATCACATTTACGAGCGATCCAGATAAAGCACTCCGCACCGAAAACAAAACTGCATCCTTGGACCTTGAGGAACTATCCAAAGCCCTTGCGGCCGAAGAACTAACCACTCTGCGATCCACGGTGGGCAAGGATGATGTGATTCTCGATAAGAGACCTAAATCCACCTCCTTCAAGCTAGTAGATGAAATAGTTAAATTTCAAGTGCACCCGACGGATCCTAACAAAACAGCATCCATTGGAGCACAGCTGGATCCAGCGGTAGACGCTGCCCGGCTCGCATTCCTACGTGAAAATTGGTACATCTTTGCCTGGCACCCTTCGGACATGCTCGGGATCCCACGCAGACTGGTCGAACACAGCCTCAACATAATCAAAGGGTTTAAACTAGTCAAGCAAACGCTGCGGCACCTTTCCGAACCCAAACGACAAGCTATGGGGGAGGAGCTAGCCAAACTACTCGAGGCCGGTTTCATCAGAGAAATCAAACACCCGGATTGGCTAGCCAACTTGGTCATGGTGCCGAAGAAGGATAAATCTTGGCGCCTATGTGTCGATTTCAAAGACCTTAATAAGGCCTACGTCAAAGACCCTTTCCCATTGCCCCGCATTGACCAGATTATCGACGTGACCGCGGGACACGACTCATTGTGTTTCCTCGACGCTTACTCCGGATACCATCAGAATAAAATGAAGGAGTCCGACTAGGCCACAATGGCATTCATTACCCCGTACGGGCCTTTCTGTTTCAACACTATGCACTACAAAAAAATACACTTCCGTGATCATACGTGTTTGTCACAGTAGGTCGCGTTTTTTGTCATGCATGTACATCCATGACAAATTTATGACAGAATCAAGATAGTCATACATGTGCTGTCGTAGAAGTGTTCCATGACATTACCAAAATTATCATCACGGAAGTGTCCACTTCCATGACGATAAATCGCACGTCACAGAAGTGCTTTCGTCAAGGGTGACTGACACATGGCATCCACCCTAACGGAACGCCGTTAAGCTATCGGGGCGGGTTTTGGATCCGATAACCCATTAACAGCCCCGACCAATGGGGATTTTCCACGTGTAAAATCGTCATTGGCTGGAGGAAACACGTGTCGGCTCATTGTTGGGACAGATGTCATCCACTCATTGGAGAGAAGGCGCCTATGATATGTCGACACGTGGCCCGACCCAACAGAGGCCCATTCCTGTGAAAAGGACGACCCGTTTGACTTGGTCAAAAGGTGATGGGCCGGCGCATGGAAAGCTTGTTAACGGCCTATTTGCATATAGTCCATTTATAGCCCGCTAACCCAAGGCCCGTTATGCCCTACCCGAATTAGGCTCAGTAGCGTCATCTGGGCCATCCAATATGATTCCAGCCCGTTTTCACTTCTGGCCCATGTATGGCCCATGACGTCTTTCGGCCCATATGAGGCCCTATGTAACTCTTGGCCTATTAACGGCCCGTGGTGAAACTGGCCCGCAATGAACAGTGTATCACTTTAGACCCATTAACGGCCCATGGTGAAACTGGCCCGTAATGAATAGTGTATCACTTTATACCCATTATTGGCCCGTTATTCAATTGAGCCGTTTCCAGCCCATGTTATCTTTCGGCCTTCTTAGGGCCCATTTATTCTTGGGCTCATTTCGAGCATTCATTTACTTATGGCCCGTTACTGTAATTTTCTGCTTGTGGGCCAAATTCAGCCTGTGGTTACAGTCGGCCCGTTTGTGGTCCATTAATACATTGGGCCGTTTTCATAGCGTCATCAAATACATCCTATTAATGATGACCTGTTATGGTCGACCCATGAACGAACGATTCCAACTCTAGCCCGTTTACGGCCATAATGCGGCATGTTATTGGCCAATCGATCATACGACCCGTATAAGGCCCATTGATGGTAGGGCCCGTAGAAGGCCCATTGTTTCTACGCCCCGTAGAAGGCCCAATGTTTCTACGGCCCGTAGAAGGCCTACTGTTTCTACGGCCCGTAGAAGGCCCACTGTTTCTACGGCCCGTAGGAGGCCCAGTGTCACTACAGTAAATATTAGCCCATGGTTATTGTGGCCTAGTTTTAAAAAATAGGTTATTGCAACCACTAGCAAACCGCGGAAAAAGAACTGCACTGACTACAAGCAAACAAATAAACAAGACAACAAGGAAATAAATAAGCAAGCAACTTATGCTAGGCTATCACGGCTATTACACATATTACATCCACTGGGCATCAAAGTTCACCACCAGTGCAAATATAGGGAACACAACAGCATATAAACGCCGTAGCAAAACAAGTCCAGAACTGAAACCACTTCAGAAGAGTTCAAGAAACAATATCCTGGGTAACCATAATGCTGGCAAGATGCTTAGCAAGCTTATTAACTTTATCTTGTTTGGCGCTTAAATCCTCTAGCGCTTGTTGTTGCACAAGAAAGTACGCATCTGAATTCTGCAGGGACTTCCTCAGTCCTTCGGCTTCTTGCTGCAGCACAGATGACTGATGCCTTTCAGCTTGTAGCTGAGACTGAAGAAGCCGAAGTGATTCAGGCAGCGAGTTCGAAGAGCTTGTGCCAGCGGTACTGGCCAGTAACTCAAACACTACATCAACGCAGGACTTTGGGGTTTTCTCACTGTCTACAAGATCGTTTTTATCACCTTTGTTGGATACCAACAGGGTTGTCTCACTATCTTGAACCTTATCTGCATTACTTTCTCTACCATTGCATAGTGGGGTGCTCTTCTCCAATATTCTGTTTGCATACTACAAGAGAAACAAGCAGACACATCACATGTTTAGCTTGTAGTATACCAAACTCATTTTGGTAAACCGGTTTAGTAGTAAGGTGGACAGGATAACAGCATGAAACAAACATATATCTATGTACTATGGTGACTGTATTGTCCATATGATTCTAGTTTATGTTCCCTAATCAAGATAGAGACACAGTTCAACTCATATATTTTTAAGACACAGCAGCATAGACAGGATATAATTGTGAGAAACTACACTACATTGGCAGCACTTGTAATGTGCATCACATGAGAACATAACTATTTATACAACTTAAACTGAAATCAACATAGAGCAAGAAGTTAGAACAGCAATCCAGTTAAAGAAATAGGTTTAAAACATACCTGTTGCGCCATTGGAGTTTCAATTGGATCCTTCAAATTCGAAAGTAGTTGGTATGAGTAAATACAGTGATGCAACAGCAAAGGAGTATGGACCATAGCTACTAAATCTGACCTGAGAACAGTTGCTCTTCTGCTTTAAACGTGGAGTTTGGGTTAGCTGTGGTGGTCTTCGTGCTTTGGGCACTGCAGTAGCTTTACAAACTGCTCGTGTGGGGGTACTCTGTGGTGGACATGGTGCTTTGTCAACTATAAGTGGGTTACTATCCGCTGGGGTTGCGGTTAGATGGGTTGTAGCTGGTTCTCTGCCCAACGGTGTAAGTGTGCAATCTGGAAGAGTCTCGATTATGTGTGGTGGGGCTAGTTTGTGGGCCAGTACAACCATGGTTCTATCTGCATCGACGGGTAGCACTATCTTTTGTGAAGAACGGGTTTTTGCTCCCTTAGATACTGCCATCACCCCCTCCAATTCAAATGGCTGATAAACAAGAAAAGAAATTGAACGTACAGACATTGTATGATAGACAGATGTGGTAATTCACATATATGTTGTCTAACCAAACAGGACAGCATGACACAATTTCACATATATGATGCCTAACTAAACAGGATAGCATGACACAGTTTCAGATATATGATGGATAACTTAACAGGATATAATGGCATAATTCAACATATGATGAGTACCTAAACAGGATGACATGACAAAACTATATGATGTCTTTCTAAAATAGGTTGGGATGAAATAATTCACATACATGTTGTCTAAGTATACAGGATGGCATGATATAATTGACATAATTGATTCATATACTAAGCAGCTGGCACTCGCATGTATGATCTCTAAACTAAGCAGATAGAATTCAATATTGTGCATATGATGTCTAAACTAAGCAATGCAAGACACCATATGCATCATATGAGAAATATAAACATTGCAACTTAGAGCATACACCTCAGGTGGGATATAGGACTGGTCATCTGTCTCTGAATCCTCCTCTGAGGAGCTCCCTGTAACCATCGAGATATATGCTTCAACAGGTACCATTGCCTGCTCTGAAGACCTTGTTTTCACTCCAGATTTTTCCATAACCGGCTCAAATGGCTGATACACATGAAGAGTAGTTCAATATACACAGATTGTCGACAAATGGAATACGTAATGAAAAAAAAGATGGCATGAGATAATTCACATATATGATGCCTGGCTCCATGGCGGTGCATAATTCACATATATGATAACTGGCTGAAAAACATGGCATTGCATAATTCACATATCTGATATAGAAAGCAAACAGGAGGCATTCACACAAAGCATGTCTAATCTAAGCAGATGGCATGGCAATGCAAGACACCATATGCATGATATGAGCAATATAACCCAGCCAAGTTAGAGCATGCACCTCGGGGGGGGGGGATACGACTGGTCATCTCTCTCTGAATCCTCCTCTGAGGAGCTATCTGTAACCAGCAAGAAATCTGCATCGACAGGTAGCACTGACTGCTCAGAAGACCTTGTTTTCACTCCAGATTTTCCCATGACCGACTCAAATGGCTGATGCACAGGAAGAGTAGATGAATGTATAAACATTGCTGACAAATGGAACACATTATGGAAAAAAATATGGCACGATACAATTCACATATACGATGACTGGCTAAACAGGATGGCATTGCATGATTCACGTATATGATGCCTGGCTAAAGAAGATGGCATTGCATAATTCCCATATACTCCCTCCGTTCCTAAATATTTGTCTTTTTAGAGATTTCAAATGGACTACCACATACGGATGTATATAGACATATTTTAGAGTGTAGATTCACTCATTTTGTTCCGTATGTAGTCACTTGTTGAAATCTCTAAAAAGACAAATATTTAGGAATGGTGGGAGTATGATATAGAAACCAAACAGGTGGCATTCACACAAAGCAAATCTAAACTAAGCTGATGACATATAAGATGTATAATGTAAGCAATGCAAGGCGCCATATGCATGATATGACCAACATCAGCATGCCAGGTTAGAGCAAACACCTCAGGTGGTAAACAGGCATGGTCGGCTCCTTCTGAATCTCCATCTGAACAGTTATCTTCCTCTGGAATACAATCTGGAAATGCAGGAGAGGGGGGGGGCACTTCGCCCACCATGGAGCAGCGTCTGCATGACATTATATTCGCACGCAACGGTCTTCTCTTTTTCTCTACATGTTCAGTATGATTGTGTACAATATCTGACATGCATAATAAAAAAATAGTTAGATTTTGTAAGGCCTAAGGGGTGCATGCAAAAATCAAGACTGATGGTAGCAAACGAGTGGATGGATCCAAAACTAATGATAGTAGGTAGATTATAGCTTCAGTTTAAAAAGATAGACAATGGATCATCTATTGTTTGTTGCCCACCCAACATGAACCACATAGAAGACCCCAGATGAACCAGATAGTAGACAGATACTATTCGTTGCTGGCTCGATATGAGACCCATGGGCAATTCAAAACTCAAGATTGAACGATAAAGTAGCAGGTAATAATAACCGATGTATAACGTAAGCAAACACGAAAGACTGCGACCTCTCTTCCGGAACTGTCTAGTCCTCAGGTTCATCTGCTCAGTCGATGATGGTAATGCAGTTGGCGTGGCTGCCGGCAATGGGGAAGATGATCTGAGGCGGCGAAAGAAAGTCTGCAGGGGGATCTCTGCTGCAGTGAATGCTTCTGTCGATGGTGCACCTCAGGTGGGGTGGATGACGGCACGGCAGGAGCAGGACATAACACACAGAGTTTTCTTTGACGCCAATCTGAAAATGAAGTAAATCTGTAAGGGCTCCTTAGAATTGGAGGATTCTATAAACGCAGGGACAGGAAAAACACAGGAATAGGATAGGAATGCACGTGCAAAACAGAGCATTTGGAAACATAGGATTTCAGTCAACCTGGGTGTTTGGCTCACATGAATTGGAAGAACAGAGGAATGGAGAAACAAAGTGATGCGATGAGTGTACAACCTCTTTGGCATAGCCTTGTGGACCTCAGCATCATTGGGTTGGACGTGGAGGATGGTGATGATGCTGGTGTGACTGTCGGAGGCGGGGAAGAAGATCCAAGGCCTCTGGAAACGGCGCCGAGGGTACTGCTCCGCTGTGATGGACGGTTCCGTCGTTGGAGCAGCTCCGCTAAGGTGTACGGCGACGAGGCTGAAGCATGACAAGACAGACAACTTTAATCTGAAGTGGGACCCTAATATCATCTGCAATAGATGATGTAAAATACATCACCAAAAAGTGCTAGATGTAAAACGCATCAGCCGCGCCACGGCCGCTCCGACAGATGCTGTAAGTACTGTTCACTCTGAACTTAACTGAAGAAAATGAACTTCACAGTCGAAACTGAATTTTACTGTCGAAACTAATTGAACTAGTAACAGAGCATTGCAATAGATGTTTAGGGCATTCGAGCACTAGTAGCAGAGAAGCAGTGATCTAAATCAGCAGAAGCTCGAGCAGGGAACACACTAGCAGAGAGCAAGTCGTGCAGTAGCACCATGAGCGAGTGCTAAAGCAGCAACTCCTATAGCTGCCGGAGGTCGTGCAATAGCAGCAGCAGCGCAAGCAAGAGCAAGAGCAGAGCAGCAGCACGAACGAAAGCAGGAGCAGTGCACCAGCGCGACCGACAGCAAGAACAGAGCCGCGGCACGAGTGAGATCCTGAGCAGCTCCAACTAGTGTTGTTGTGGAAGTCGCCGCCGAGGAAGCCATGACATGGGGGAGAGACGCCATGGATGATGTGGCCGGCGACGGCGCCGTCGATGGAGACGCCATGTCTGCTCGGTATCGAGCACCGGCAACCCCGTGAGATCGAATAAAAGATAAAATGCATCAGTGAGTGCAGAACCTCCTTGGTGGCGCTGAGTTGGCCTTAGCTTCATCGGAGGAATTGGTGAGGGTGCTGCGGTTCTGGTGGGGCAGGTCAAGACGGCGCTGTGGGGATTGAGGTGGCGCGATAGACGAGGAGAACGTCGGGGTAGCTCCTTGGAGGTGGAGGACGGGGCGGCTGATCCGGCGGGACGACGAGATCGACAACGGATCCTCATCTGGTGCGGTGGATCAGGGACGGCGAGCTGTTGCGGTGGACGACGTAGTCGGGGAAGAGTCTCCGGCTGGGCGGCGGTCGGAGGCCGACGAGGAGCGTGGGTTTCGCGGGTTTTGGCGGCCTCGGTGTACGAATGGGGGGGGGGCGAAGGGGAGGGGGAGCCAAGCTTAGGGACGCGCTTGTCCGAAATGTAGGGTAAGTTACCAGCGTACCCCCACCGGTTTTGACACCGCGACGTGGAGCTTCATTTCCGGCTGAGGGGTAGAAGGGGGATTTCGCGTGTCTGGGCTGCGGGAGCGATTTCGGATGAGGAGGGAGTTCTCGCGCGCGTCCAAATTTCGGGATAACAAGGCGCGGCGCGGGTTGAAGAAGCGGGAGTTTCAAAGCAGGTGAGACAAAAGATACTCGAGCTTGAAAATTTCGGGATAACAAGGTGCGGATTCCTTGTTCGGCAGAACAAACTTAACGTGTAAAAAAATCATACAAGACACAAGAGAGTCATGTCCCCTTTTACTATATTGCTATAGATGCCATTGAAAAAACTACAAGAAAAATGTAAAAAAAATCGGGAGAACATGATTACCCTGCACAGTACCAAATCGATTCGCACTTCCCTCAACAACAACAAAAAACAAATCAATTCCCACCAAAGAAAGAGTAATGTCCCTTTTTATATGATTACAGATGCCATGATCTTGAATTTCAATTTTTGAATCCACGTTATGTTGAATTCGAATATATCATTAGGTGACCTTGCGGTTTATAATTGATGTAGTCATACATTTTGATCTTCCATCATATATGAACATTTTACTCCACCATGTGAACATATATATTTTGTCTACCATATGGACTAAATTTGAATCAATTTTCCTTATTTTAATATGATTGTTGTCAAGTTATACAATAATTTAAATATTATCTTGATAACAAAAAGACATGCATATAGCAGTAATCATATTTCACTATGAACTACATGTACCATACGCTCTCCAATTCAAATATCTGTATCCATTTTATGTTGAATTCAAATCATAGTACATTATTGGTCTAGGTAGCGAGATGTTCGGGATAATCTAAACCCTGTTTTCATACGTATAATTTTTGGCTGAATTGGGACAAGTTTTGGTATGAGCCTCTTGCAAAACCGGAGATTCTCTCAACAAGCCTCGTGGTTCCGAGAGGGAACATGTCGCCTTTGTGTGCGAAATGATATACGCTGCCTCCCCCCTGATTTTATTTACAGAGGCAACATAGAACTATATGAGTGCCCTGTTAAATTTTGGAATTATTTCGGGTTCATTTGGCCTTTTTATACATTAATTGAGTTTCTGGACTTTTAATGTGCATAATCTAAATATGAATTGCATGCACATGCTCCGGTGCACCAAAGTGGGTTGAAAAAAAACATGTGTGTCCCTGGTTGAATTTCTAGGTCCCATGGAAGAAATGAGAATGAAATTCAAACATCTGGGTGTCATGACTCTGCCGAGAACATCGAGGAACTTAGATTTTAAATTCATGTAATGAAACTTGGCATGGTGTCATGTCATGGCACTAACATGTTGTGGTAAAAAATTGGGCCGATTTGGAAGCTCGTGGTTCTAAGAGGGAACGTGCCACCCCCCCCCCCCCGCCCTTGAGTTTCTTAACAAAGGCAACATAGAACTACATTAGTGCCATGTTAAATTTTGGAATTATTCCGGGTTCGTTTGTCGTTTTTATACATTAATTGAGTTTTTTGTCATTTAATGTGCATAAGTCAAATTTGAACTACAAGCACATGCTCTTGTGCACCAAAGTTGGTTGAAAAATCACATTTGTGTCCTCGGGTGAATTTCTAGGTCCCATGCAAGAAATGAGATAAAATTAAAGCATCTGGGCATCGTGGCTCGGCCGAGAACATTGAGAAACTTGGTTTTAAAATTCCTGTAAATCCAAAACACGTCTGAAAATCATGAAACTTGGTATGGATGTCATGTCATGGTACTACCATGTTGTGGTAAAAAAAATGGCCGAATAGGAACAAATTTTGGTATAAGCTTCTTGCAAACCGAAGCTTCTCTCAAGAAGGCTCGTGGTTCTGAGACGGAATGTGTCACCTTTGAGTGTGAAATGATATACGTTGTCCCCCTTGAGTTTATTTACAAAGGCAACATAGAACTACATGAGTGCCCTGTTAAATTTTGGAATTATTCCGGCTTCGTTTTGCCTTATTTACACATTAATTGAGTTTTTGGTCATTTAATGTGGATAATTCAAATTTGAACTACAAGCACGTGCTCCCATGCACCAAAGTTGGTTGAAAATCACATTTGTGTCCTCGGGCGAATTTCTACTCCCATGCAAAAAATGAGAATAAGATTCAAACATCTGGGCATCGTGGCTCGGTCAAGAACATTGAGAAACTTGGTTTTAAAATCATGAAACTTGGCATGGTGTCATGTCATGGTAGCACCATGCCGTGGTAAAAAAAATTGGCCGAATAGGAACAATTTTTGGTATAAGCTTCTTGCAAATTGGAGCTTCTCTCAAGAAGGCTCGTGGTTCTGGGAGGGAACGTGTCACCTTTGTGTGCATAATTCAAATTTGAAATACAAGCACATGTTCCAATGCACCAGAGTTGGTTGAAAAATCACATGTGTGTCCTCGGGTAAATTTCTAGGTTCCATGCAAGAAATGGGAATGAAATTCAAAATTCTGGGCATCGTGGCTGGGTTGGAAACATTGAGAAACTTAGTTTTTTAATTCCTGTAAATCCAAAACACGCATGAAAATAATGAAACTTGGCTTGGTGCCATGACATGGCACCAACATGCTGTGGTAAATTTGCAGTCTGATTTGCGAAGGCGCACACATTAACAATCAACAAAGTCATTTTGGAACAAGTGCTGTCATGTTACAATCGGAAACACAAGTATTATTGAAACCATGGGCGTTCTACTTATTAGTACCATTTACGTGCCGCCACGCGTCCCCATTTTTTATTAGCTAGGAGGCGCCGTGCAGGGTAGCTATTTGAGTACGAGAGGCGTGCGATCAGACCCCTGCGCGTGCTTATCGGGAGGAGAGCCCTTTGACCTCCATCTGCCGTCCACCTCTCTCCCAAGGTCTCCATTAATGGCGCCCGAGCCTCTGTTTAATGGCGTGGCTATGTCTCACTCGACTGAGATTTAAGAGAGAAAAAAGAAAATCTGACAGCACGGATCTTGATGTAAGATCCGACGGACCTATATAGCATCTACTACAACTTATAGCAAGACTGATGAATATATAAGGACGATTTTTTTTATCAAAGAAGGGCTTGCCCCTTCCGATTTTCATTACTGTAAACCACCACAATTCACAAGAAGTTCAGCACAACTCCAGCCTAACACGAAGGACTAAAAGTACCAGATTGAAATCGCAACATCCCAAGAGGCCAACAAAGGCCAAACATCCGCGCTAGAACCCAACATTTCACAACCAATGACACAATCGACATCCTATACCGATTATTACATCAAAAGAAACCAGGAAACTGAAGGAAGCCTAGCAGCAACTAGAAGAACAGCAACGCTAGGGTCGCCACAGCAAGAGTTTTCTTCATTCCAACCTCGCAACATTGATCTTCCACAGAAAGATAAGGACGATTAATTGTCTTACATAATTAGAAAGATAATTAAAAAAGCCACATGTGGCTACGCCCGAAATACACAAGGGCAAAACAAGAAGGATGACAAGGATCTGGCTCGCTGATCTCTACTTTCTTGATGCTTTGCTACAGGCCGCGGGAACTAGTCTCCGCGGTGAGCGGCGATGAGCTCTTTCGTGTCCTCAAGATGCTGCTTGAGAACATTCACGGATTCCTCCACCAGCCTTTGGTGCTCGTTGCGGAGCATGTCATTCTCGTCCATAAGTTTCTTGACGATGACGCTGGTCCTTTTCAACAAGGCACTGGTCTCCTCCTGCTGGTCTGCCCTTCGGACGATCTTCTCCCTCAGCAGGTCGCGCTCGGCCTGGAGCCTCTCATTACCCTCCCTTAGTTGTTGGATGACGCCGGTAGCCTGTTCAAACGAGGCTTTCACGTCGTCCTGCAACCTCGCCAAGCCGGATATCTGATCCATCTGGCTATGGACGATCGCATGCATGCGCCTGTAACAATCGTCGCTTGCCCACGAGAAATTTTCCCAGGCCGCCGCGGCGTGGTGGGACATCTCTGCTGCATTCATTGTGCGGCGGGACGTCTCTGCTGCTTCCGCGGCGCGGCCGGACCAGTCTGCTGCATCGACGGTGCGGCGGGACCTCTATGCTGCTACTTCCGCGCGGCAGGACATGTCGGCTGCTCTGGCAGCGAGGCGGGACATCTCTCGTGCTTCTGCTTCCATGCTCGCCTCTCCCTGGTAGCAATCTCTCGACCCAGAACTCACGCTGGCCATGGCAGACGCAAGGGAAGGATGTTGAATGACTTGTTTGTTTTTGTGGATGTGGAGTTGAGGAGGAATGTGCAGTCATCTTGGCATACTAGTATTTACAACCGAGTACTAATACGCTCCTAAGTGGGAAACCGTTTAGGTTGTGATCAGTGTGAACAGGTTTGGAATTCAATATACTAGCATGGTACTAATACGCTCCTAAGTGGGAAACCATTTAGGTTGTGATCGGTGTGAACAGGTTTGCAGTTCAATATAGCGTGGAGTAATTTGGAATGTGATGAGACACAAGCTCAAAAACTTGTACTCTGAGTTTAGTAGTACGTTATACAGGAAGAGAAGAGGTGCACGCACGCACTCATCCTCTCACACACGCGTCTGTTTTTTTCTCGAAAAGGAGGATGACAACCCCCGGCCTCTGCATCTGGGAGTCACACACGCATCTGTAGCTACGAATTGTAGTGTTCTCAACCATCCGATTGGCTCTATCATGGATGTACCTATATACTAAAACATGTCTAGATACATCTATATTTTGACAAATGGAAGGCATGTATTGTGGAACGGAGGGAGTGCTTGTCATCAAAATGGATAAAAAGGGACGTGTCTAGAACTAAAATACGTCTACATACATCTCCTTTTATCCATTTTGATGACAAGTAGTACTCTTACCCAAAGGAACTTTATATCCAACAGACACAAAATATCCGTTCGACTGTTGGAAATTACTGATCTGATGTCGAAGTAATTGTTGCAGCGCCATCAAAACCCACCATTTCTTAATCTAAAGTAGACCAAGGTAATCCCTATATTAGCATATTACTAAGATAAACAGAAGGCACTGTCGAAACATTTAGGACGTGAGCTTGTCAATCTGAATGTGCAGGGACACAAGCTTAGCCCCGGCCAGCGGCTTGGGCGGAATTGTCAAGAAGGTCAGCTCTTGCACGTCGACGTCACCGGGATCCTTGCTGCTTGTCCCCTCCATTTCCACCTTGATGGCGTCGGTCGTGCCTTTGGGCTCCCCCGGTAGGCCGTTCTCCCACAGCTTGGCCAAGTAGTGCGGCAGTGGGGACGCCCCCGCTCTGATGCATACGACCGACACAGCGATAGGCGCACCGATGTCGAGCACGCCACCGACCACGAAAAACGCGTGGTGGTCCTCCTCCGCGAACAGCAAGAGCCGTGGCTCCGACAGTGGCACTTGCAGCTAGAGCACCTTGCCGTACTAGATCCTGTGCACGGGCATGGGATGCGCGGTGCTGATCTGGTGGTAGAGCGCTGGCGGCGGGCCTTCGTAGCCGCAGACGAGCATGGGGCATTTGCAGGGCGCGAGCGGACACATGCTCTAGTGATCGGCGAGCTTGTGGTAAGTGACGTAGAGCCCACAGCCTTCGTGCGGGCACTCCACCCTCACCGACGAAAGGACGGAGTCCACCGCCGTGTTCCGCACGTCGAAGCCACCGCCGCGCTCGCACTTCTGGCACTGCCGTTGGTTCCCGGGGCGCTCGACGTGGTAGTCCGCGCAGGACCGGTGCCCTCCCTTGCACTATAGAAATCAATCCAACAACACATCAATCAAGAAACCTGCACCTTGCTCAATCAGCCAAACAGACGAGGTGTATTCGAACCTCATACACTGGAGGCGTCAAGGGGCGGAGGCACAAGGGGCAGTGGAGCACGGTGAGGTCCATCGAGACCTTAGAGAGCTCCATCATCGGGTCCTGTTCCTGTTCGGTCTGCATGATCTCGCCCTCCTCGTGCACAACCATACTTCAAGGTGCATTAAATCAACACATGCAAGTACTATCAAAAGAAGAGTCGCAGCATGCATGCATGTGTTGTAATTAATGCATCGGTAAACGCAAATTATTGAAATATATCGAGTGCAGTGCTTTGATGTGTCGCGTCAACTCGTACATCAACGAGAAGTTTGATTATCCTCTCCCTCACAGACTTAACTGCACCTGCCTTTGGCTGTATGATAGGTTGGCCAAACACCTGTCGGGCCCACCTGTCATACACGCAAAGACAGGAGCGTCCCTCCCTTGCCCATGAGCGTGGTGGCTGGCAAGACTAGGAGAAGCGTTCGCTACACGCTCTCCCTCCCGCACGCGGTGGACATGAAGCAGTTCAATCGGTGCCATATGGCCAGAAGCGTACTGTAGTACTCCTCTAGTGCAGTAGTACACCATCATTGTTCGACTTCCCGAAGAGACGAAGAGCCAAGCGCAGCCTGGACGCTTGTGTGGCAGTTTCATGTGTAGAGTAGTCTAGATAGCGTGTACCTTGTGTGTAAGCTTAAAATCGTTGGGGTCGGCTCCATGCTATGTGGCCGTCTCGAAGTTTTTTTAAATTAAAATAGTCTTCTGGCCCTAACGGTCACCCTGGTGATTGTACTTTGCACGCTCATCTGGTCAAGACAGGAATATATATTTAATTTATTTTTTTTCAAAAAGGGGGACTCCTCGGCCTCTGCATCAGAACGATGCATATGGCCACATATATTTTAATTTGTGGTCGGTAAATGTTAGAGGTTGCAGCAAATATATTGTACACTGCGGGTCTTTCAGCCAAGTTTAGAGGCAAGCATGTGGGGCCAGTGCTATGATGTGTCGCGTCAACTCGTAGAAAGAGGAGAAGCTTGATTTTACTACACGCCTTCTCCCTCGCCCATGCGCGCGGTTGCTCGCAAATGAGGACATGCTTTTGCTTAGTAGTAGTACGTCCACAACAAGCTATCCGTCCCGCTCGTGGTGGACAGACATGCAGCAGTGGATTCGACATTGTAGAAGCAGTAGTAGTAACATCATTGTTCGTCTTCTCGAAGAGGCGAAGAGCCAAGCGCAAACCGAACGTTGCAGTTGCGAACATTGGAGCACGCATATAGCCAGGCTCTTGCCTGAGACAAAATTGCTATGTGAGCCCAGTATTGTACTAGTACATACAACTACTTGCTAGTATAGCCCCGTAAACCAGAAAGGAGTATTTGCCCATCTAGAGATTTCAACAAGTGACTAGACTACACCGAGATGGAGTACATATGGAGCAAAATGAGTGAATCTGCACCGTAAATAAATACGTACTAGTTCTATCGTTTTCCTCTCCGAGGTGCACAATATTGAGTATACTAACTAGTCTCTTTTTGACACGCATTTACGTTTTGTTTTGACACAGTACAGACGCAAGCGCTCATATACACGCGCATACACTCACCCCTATGAATGCACACACGCACGTCACTATCATCTTGAAATTTACGAAGTCACCATAGGCACCTCATCGTTGATGGGTCCATAGGTGCTTGAATGCCAACGAGGAAGAGGGTAGCGATTCCCGAGACATTGAACGGTCAATGATGCATCCTCAATTACATGCAGAGGGAATTAATTGGATAAGCAGACTAGAGCCAGCACGATGTGAATGCAACAGAGTTTGGACTCTCATATAATAAAGGCGCCCCACCACTCCAATCCATCTGCTCCCAAGTCTCTGCGCAACACTGCTCACTCCAATCCAAGACCAAGTGACCAGAAGCCACAAGCACCTATGGAGGCGATGGACGCGAGCCGCAGTCGGTTGTGCCAAATCATCTGACGCAAGCGGCCCTGCACCATGCAGCGTTTCCAGACGGTGCTGGCGACCGCAGGCATCGTAGCCCTCGCCAACTCCGGCTTCACCTCTCGTATGGACGACATGATGGTCAACTCCATCCTCAAGTTCACCGCCTTCAAGAAGCGCACGGACGACCTTGCCGTACTGCTCCAGCCCGCGCGCCCAGGCTCCTCATTGCCTGCCACCCTCATCGGCCTACATGGTGACGAACTCTTTCAAGCCCTAGTGGCCCTGCAGGTGCCGGAGGTCGCGACGAAGAATGTCCACCTCGAGGCCGCGCTCGCCGCGCAGCGCCTCGCCATGCAAGAAACCGTCGACCTGCACATCCACGTCTACGAGGAAATCGTCTACATAGGCCACTACAAGGCAAACGAGGACAGAAAGACGTTGGCCTTCTTCCAGCAGCTGGAATCCTTGGACGCCATTGTTCAGAAGCACGTCGACCTGGCCACGAAAGCTGCTGCTACTTAGGTGCCGTTCGGTGGGTCGGCGCCCTGAGTCGAGGAGGTGGACATCGTCGATGGATGCATCTCTTCTTCTTGCCTCCTGTAACCAGCACTGCATCGCCTCATGGCCTTAATGTTTTATTAGTATAGTACTCCCTCCGTTCCCAAATATAAGTCTTTCTAAAGATTCCAGCAAGTGACTACTACATACGGAGCAAAATGAGTGAATCTACACTCTAAACTATGTCTTCATACATCTGTATGCTGTATTCCATTTGAAGTAGTATCTAAAAAGGCTTATATTTATGAACGGAGGGAGTATATGGCATTTTTTATTCCAGTCGTAATGTTTTCACTGTGAGGTGGGGCCGTAGTTGAGCAAACCCACCCCACCCACCGGGCGTCGGCCGAGTTTAGAGCAAGTACAATAAGGTGATGTAGGCGGGCTGTAAGACATTAAATATTATATTCTTGCTTACTTGGAAGAGAGAGAAGAGGAGAGAGAAGAGAAGCGGGCTACTAGTTAATAGCCGGCTGCAGCACGTGCTCCTAGGTACTTTGTGAGAGAGTGGAATGGGCCATGTATCAACAAAGTAGTACATATTTATATCTAGCTATTGTACTTGTTGGCTATAAACTTGACTATATGTGACATGGCAACATTATATAGCCAGCAGCTGGCTATATTATTAACCATGCTCTTAGAGAGTAGAAGAGAGAAACGAGGGAGGAGGGCTAGCTGTAGCACGGACGCTGTTGTCAGATGGGACTCGTCTTTATAGAATAGGAGTACTGAGCACTTGTGCCTCTTTTTTTTTAGGGAAAAATTAGTCGTATGTCTAGTACCACTAGTTGGGTGCGTGCGACCTATAGCTGTCATCACTTTAGGTCCACTTTTCGAACCGCGGCTACGCTTCACAGTACATATTTTTCACGCATTTATCCTCCTATATGTACTCCTAGGCTATTTCCACGTGCTCCCATTCGCCGACATGTGGGACATAGAGCATCTGGGTCGTAGTGCATGCACGACTCGGAGCATATGTCGGGGTACATTACATTTCAGACCTCACGAATTACATGCAAACCCCCCGCAGAAGAATAAATAAATCAATGAATTACTACATGAAAACGGATTATTTTTGTGGAAACCGGAGCATGTTCATTAAATTTTGGACATAACACGTTTATAAAAAATGACCGGACCTAAACCAGTCTAAGGGCCTCTTTGATTTTTCCCGAAAAAGGGCCTCTTTGATTCGCAGGATACTGAAAACACAGGAATGGGGAAAGTATGATGGCGATGAACTGAGACGAGGAGAACTCTAACTCAGTTAGAGGTTAGAGTCAGATTCTAACCCTGAACTAACTCTAAACCAAAGAGGTGTATGGATGGCCGGGTTAGATTGACAATAAATGCTCTATCTCAATCATTTGACTACTTTGTACCCTATCAGACTAAAATAAGTCCCTTGGATCCAAGAACCCTCTTGGTGTGGCCGGCTCTTCTGTGGCCTCCTCCAGCTCACAATTGACATAAACGAACCATCTATACAATCAAGCATGCAAAACATGATAATTTTTACTTTGTCCATACAAATGAGATATCCCACTTAAACATACAAGTTGTCAATCAAGCTTCACAAAGTAAAAAATACTTCATGAAACAAAGAATGGGCTAACTCATCACGGAAGTTGTTCATGATAGGGAGGGAGCCCGGAGCCCCTCACGCACCGAGGGAGGAGCTCGCCATCGTTGCTCTAGAGGAAGGCTCTGTAGAGCCCAAGCCCCGGGAACCCCTCCGACGCCGGCCCTTGGGAGTTGAGGTCGACACCGGCATGGGTAGCAGGCTGCTTGCCACCGACTGGGAACTTAATCTTTGGGCCTCTATAAATAATGCAAGCCTGTAACTAAAATACCTAGAAAGGTGAACTGAATCTTTGGGCCTCTAGAAATAATGCAAGCCTGAAACTGAAAAACTTAGAAAGGTGAACTGCATCTTTGTGCCTCTAGAAATAATGCAAGCCTGAAACTTAAATACCTAGAAAGGTGAACTGAATCTTTGGGCCTCTAGAAATAATGCAAGCCTGAAACTGAAATACCTAGAAAGGTGAACTGAATCTTTGGGCCTCTAGAAATAATGCAAGCCTGAAAATGAAATACCTAGAAAGGTGAACTGAATGTTTGGGCCTCTAGAAATAATGCAAGCCTGAAACTCAAATACCTAGAAAGGTGAACTGAATCTTTGGGTCTCTAGAAAAAATGCAAGCCTGAAATTGAAATACCAAGAAAGGTGAACTGAATCTTTGGGCCTCTACAAATAATGCAAGCCTGAAATTGAAATACCTAGAAAAGTGACCTGAATCTTTGGGCCTCTAGAAAGATTTATTACCTCCTCAAGCAGCATCAAACAATTCCATGCGTGCACCACAAATCTATAGCAAGTTTGATCAGGATCTACTTTTCCAAATCAGAATTAGCGCGAGAGCAAGCAAGATCAATGATATGGCCGTGAGACAGAGAAGGAACAAACAAAATCACCCCTCTCGCGACCTCCCTGGTAGATGTGCCGCCGCCGCGCACGACAGAGGGAGAAAAACGACTGGTGAAGGGGGAGCGGGGCGACCTTCGAATGTCGGAGGGAGAGGGCGGCCGGAGTAGGGCGACGGAGGCCGGAAGGAGAGGGCGGCCGGAGGAGAGAGAGGGCAAGCGGCCTATGGGGAACAGAGAGGAGTCGTGCGAAAGGGGGGAGCGATCTAGTGCGGGCAGGTGAGATTTTAGGGGAGCGATCTGGTGCGGGCAGGTGAGATTTTTTTAGTTCTCTTTTACTGGGCCCAGGATAACTAACCCAATAAGAACCTCTCCACCGGGCTAGTTTTTTTAGCTTGGTTAGAGCAAACTAGCTCAAACTAACCCATCTTGTTTCGATAATTTGAGGCTATTTCAACCCAAACTAGCTCTAACTCAGGGATCCAAACAAAGAGGAGTATTACTATACATGCTATAGTGTGGACCGTAGCACATTGTTTTTATGGCCATATAACCACATTATTGTTTTCTACTGCTGGTTCACTGGGCTACCATGGTTCGCACGGCTGGTTCACTGGGCTACCGTGGTTCGCACTCCTCCGACCTGAGTAGTACTCCCTCCGTTCCTAAATATAAGTCTTCGCAGATATTTCACTGTGGACCACATACGGATGTATATAGATGCATTTTATGTGTAGATTCACTCATTTTTCTCCGTATGTGGTCCATAGTGAAATCTCTCCAAAGACTTATATTTAGGAACGGAGGGAGTAGTATAGTACTAGTATATACTGCATCATTCTTTGATCCTTCTTACTACTCCGACATGTGGGAGAGCCAGCATCCGGGTCGACGTGTGAGTGGCCATATCACAAGTCTTTCCAGCAGTAACGCGCCGTCAAATCGCACAGCCCCACTCGCTCACCCTCCTCGCCTCTCTGTCAAACCGCCCACCCAAAAATTGCCGCGCGTACTGCCGGGAAAAGCCCCACCCTCAACTTTTAACTACGCGAAAATAGTTCGAGCTTGTTCGTTCTATATAAATACAGTACTTACTGTATGTTTATTCACCCGTGGGGTTGTTCAATGAATGGAGGGGCGGGGAGCACAAGTGAACAATACTACCTCTGTCCGGGTTTATTGGTCCCCATTGTATTTCGTGCCAAATTTTGACCATAGATTAAACTAAGAAAATGTTCACGCATGTCACCAAACATTATATTTTTCAAAACTATGTTCAAATACGAATCCAATGAGATAAATTTTCTTGACATGCATTAACATTTTGTTAGTTAAATCTTTAGTCAAAATTTGGCACAAACTATAAAAGGGACCTATAACCAGGACGGAGGTAGTACTGTAGTAGTAGTAAGTAGGAGTCGTAGAGTAGTCACCTTAAATAGAGAGTTTCTTTTCTTTAATGCCACGTACACAAATTGAAACGCTTGTTGTGGAGAGAAAAAAGATAATCACTCCACTATATATGGACGCAGGGGCCTGAGCGCTTGCTTTACTAGGGTTGCTCTCTTCATTCTCTCATCCTCTCCAGATATAAACAAGACAGCGGTAGCGACATTTTCTCTCTGCTCACCGCTGGTCACAGATCCGGCCGGATCCCTTCGGCCGGTGTGTGTAGAGGACTAAAAGGTGCATCGTTCACGCGGTCATCGCCGCCGAGGGAGGAAACCCACAGCTGCCGGAGGGGCCCGATCCTCTGCCCGTGCCGTTCTCTCCGACACAGCGCCGGCTCGGGAGGTCCTCCGACCCTTCTTCCTCCCTGCCGTATTGTCCGCAGATCCGACCTGCCGCCGCTGACATCCCGGCGACCCTCAGGTATAAGTTCTTCGAAAGCGGCCTTGCTCTACTGCCCCAGCTCCCCACGTGTCTGCATGTGCATCTTTTTCTACTCCCATCAGCTCTTCCAAAGCCACCTAAATTTTTAGTATTATTAGAGGTAAAGCTACTTCATGCATTCGAATCTAGGGCTTTGTTCAAACAACGAAGAAAGGGGGGAAAGTTGTAGCATGAATCTAGGACTTGATTCAAAGAGGAAATAATATGGTGAAAGTAGTAGAGACCGGATACCCAACCGGTCTCTTGGTTGAAAAGGGAAATAATGGGAAAACGCAGTACAAACTGGATAAGGAACAGATCTATTATTGGTTGAAAAAAGGATAGAAAGTGGCGGCTGGTGGACAAGTCAACAGAGTATGTCCAGGATTAGATTTGCTGCCATCACATAGTAAAAGGTCTCCAGGATTAGATTTGCTGCCCTCACATAGTAAAAGGTCTCAGGATTAGATTTGCTGCCCTCACATAGTAAAAGGTCTCAGGATTAGATTTGCTGCCCTCACATAGTAAAAGGTCTCAGGATTAGATTTGCTGCCCTCACATAGTAAAAGGCCTCCAGGATTAGATTTGCTGCCCTCACATAGTAAAAGGTCTCCAGGATTAGGTTTGCTGCCCTCACATAGCGTGAACAAGCTCGGCATCACCACTTTATGCCTCCTTGTAGGTACATTGTGCTGATGCGTCCACTGTCGCATGTCCTTATACCAACCTTTTGCTGTTTTTTTGCGGGTAAACCAACCTTTTGCTGTAAGGGCGCATGTAAAATGAAGCGATCACACTGTTACCTTAGGGACATGTCTAACCAGTGTTATTGTTAATCTAATGCCTCCAGTGATAAGATGCAATTAAACTGTGTTACAAATGGCACTCCTGCTGTTTTCCCCAGTATGATAAGTAAGTTGCTCCTTTACGCTGCTGAGTGTCCTGGTGTCCCCACGGTCCCATGCCCTTAAACCAACTCTTTAGCTGCTGTTGATTTACTGTGTCTGGTAAACAAGCAATGCCACCATTAAAGTAATCCCATATCTGAGGAATCTCATTGTTGATCGTAATGCTTCTGGTAACATGAAGCATTGCTGACGTTTTAAAATTTCTACTGTCCTTGCGTGATTGCCATGAACATAATTAAGATGCTTCTTTTCATTTTGTATATGTTTCGTATATTCTTATTGACCAGCAACTGTTTACTTTCTATCATTTTGTGCAGATAGGGATATCCATTTCACCTTGTTGCTATTGTGACCTTTTGGTGAACTGCACAAAACACTTTTTTTGGAATGAGTGTCTTGTGCAGTTCAACTAAAATGTCACGTGGGCAACATCTCTCAATTTTGGTGGAACTGCACAAAATGGTTAAACTAAAGTGAAACCATGCTCTCCTGTCTCCTTGTTTGTGCTATGCAAACATGCTGTGCAAACAGGAATACTCTACTACAGATGTTGTGACGGTCAAGAGCAACATCTCTCAATTTTGGTGGAACTGCACAAAATGGTTCAACTAAAGCGAAATCATGCTCTCCTGTCTCCTTGTTTGTGCTATGCAAACATGTTGTGCAAACAGGAATACTCTACTACAGATGTTGTGACGGTCAAGAGCATTCGCCAAGTTCTTCGATTGTATGACATGGCTAGCCAAGATGGATTTAATCCCGATATTCACTTTATCAAAAGGCTCTAATGGGTTGGTTCTGAATCTTGCAAGCTGGGAATCAGTGAGATGTGTAGGCATCTTTGTTGTACTTATTATTTGAATCTTATTTGTTGGTTCTGAATCTTGCAAGCTGGGAATCAATGAGACGTGTAGGCATCTTTGTTGTACTTATTATTTGGATCTTATTTGTTGGTTCTGAATCTTGCAAGCTGGGAATCAATGAGATGTGTAGGCATCTTTGTTGTACTTATTATTTGGATCTTATTTGTTGGTTCTGAATCTTGCAAGCTGGGAAACACGGCATGATGATGCAGAGGACAGCAACCATAACAAACAATTCAAACTTGGTAGTATTATCTTTGTGAAAGTGCGACAAATGTGCTGATCGTGTGCGTCCTGAGAATAATAATTCTAATTGTTGTGCATGTTGATCCCGTGGCACTGATAGAACGAGCCAATGCATTGCTTGTTTTAAGTATAAATTTCTATTAAAGCTAATTAAATTTAAGTAAAGTGACCACTAACTCCTGTTATTACAGTACCAATACAGACCCGCTCGTGAACCGACGTGTGGCCGGAGTAGGTTTCTTAATGGAGGCGTTTGAATGCGCCGAGGGTGCATCTTCTGCCGGGCGTGCAGCGGATGAGGGAGGGGTAGTAACTGTTGTATCCTGTACACACTCAGCTTATTGTTGAATCCAGTTCCCCAAGAGCTGAAAAACGAACTTCTGCCGCCGCCTACACACTCATTCACTCGAAGAGACTCTAATGGCGATCCGAGGGGTGAGCCTGCTGGATATGGACTTCAACAAGGAGTTAGTTCGCCGTTCAGTCCTATGGCTGCACCAAGTTGAATGTGATGTACACCAACGATACGGGCTCGGTAAAGCTCTGCCTCGCCTCAGTCCTATGGCTGCACCAGGTTCTGGAGCATTCGCCCGTTTCATCGGCAGCACCGACTGCACCTTCGCTACGGTGACGCGATGATTCAGCCATCTGGTGCAAGAAGTTTGTCGACATCTAGAAGCAATACAAGATCATCACCAACGGGCAGGAGAAGGACTCCATGGTTGACCTTGCTGAGACCATCATCGACCCCTGATACGCCAACATGAAAGAAGACGACCTGAACACGTGGGAGATACCTCTGAATCTAGCCTACATAACCTACGCGGCCAAGGACGCATACGCATGCTACGACATGTACAGGCAGATCTTGGACATGAGGGCGTGTCTGCTTCCCGTAACCGACAAGTACACGGACAGCCGCAGCGTCATGATCAAGCGTGCCAGGAAGGTCTAGATGTTGTACTTTATCTGTTTATAAGCACCTTTATCATCTGAGTGTTTCATGCATTAGCCTATGTGTCATAATTATCTGTTTTGTCCGAAATATTTCTTTTAAGAACCCATTAACCTGATTGCTTTTTAGTGGATATTTGCTTATGTATGTAAACTAGTTCACTTGTCCGTAAAAAAAACTAGTTCACTCGGCTGCCGTGCTTTGAATCTCCTTCCTCCCAACATATTCCTCTCCTCAGGTGGACCCAGCAGGTCTCTGAATTTTCTCCCACTTTCTTTTTCGATGTAAACTGAGTTTTCTCCCAGTACTTTCCCCTAGAACCAACTCAACTGTCCCACGTCTAGCCTAAAAATAATAATACCCCACGTACTATTAACTCATCAAATTAAAATGATATTTTATTTCGTAAGTTGAAAGTTCTTACAAAATAATAATAATAATTGTTTATATATAACTTGCCAAGTTAACTCCTAGTGATTGCGTACATAAGCTTGCAAAGATTTTACTGACGTGCAATCATGTGTTTATGTTTTTATAACATTTCTCCGTCTAGCCCAACATGATATTTTCACCCAGCCCAGCAAGTCCGCGGATTTCGAGAAAAATGCAAATGGGATTTAAACGGGCTGCATAGATGCTACATCATTGTTTCACCCAGCCCACCAAATGGACTAAAAAACAAATGGACTGGCTGACATGTGGGACAGTAGGTCGAAGCCTAAGAAGGCGTTGGATTTACATCCAACTGCCGGCATTCTTCTTCAATCTCTCGTGTTCTTCCCCCAGCGCTGCCGGAACCGCCTGGTCCAGCCTTCGGCATCCAGCGGCGTTGTTTTGCGCTCCTCAGCGAAACGCTACCCCGCCGACGGCCAGGCCATCCCTCCACTCCGCACCTCCTATTATTCTCTGCTGAGTGTAGGCCCACCCCGCACCCGAACCAGTCAAGTTTCCCACTCCTCTCCGTCTGCGACTCCACTACCGCGTCTTCCCCATCTCCGGGTCGTTCCAGTCTGGGGCCTTGCCATCGTCCACCGCCTCGGTGTGCTCGGCGCAGCATGGTCAACATACGAGAGTCATCGGAAGAGGACTGTACGTGGAGAGCCTGACGGCTGGGACCCACGAGGTCCATGGTCGCACACAAGGAAACTTCCTCCTTATTACGCACTGTACGTGCACTATACGTGGGAAGGGCTTTTGTATTTCGTGAAAAAATGTCCCCCCCCCTCGCTGACAGGTCAGACCCACCAGCTGTATCTTCGCACGCAAGGAAGTGCCTCCTTATTATGCACCAAAAAATGAATACCCCCTGCTAGCTGGGACCCACCATAGTGGGTGGCTGACTTGTGGGCCTACTAAGTTGACGAGGACGGAGGGCTTTGTCAACTTAGTCAATATGAACGATTCTAGCTCCAGTGACCATACAATGTCCATGCAACGGCCATAGTGCTTCTTCAACCTCTGGTCTTCTTGCTCCAGCCGCCCAAAGCAGTGCCGGTCGTGTCGCGTGCTCCTACCTCTCGTGGCCGGCTGTGATGCTGCGGAGGCCTCACCGTCCCCTACTACTCCCACCGCTGGCCCAGGGTATCCCTCTACTCACCCACACCCCCTGTTATTCTGCGGCGACAGCAACCTCACGCCGCAGCTGAACCAGTGAACCCTCGTACTCCTCTCCGCGTGGGCATGCACTGTCGCGTCTTCCCCGGCTCCTCATCATCCCCTTCCTAGCCCTCGTCGTCGTCCACTGCCTTGGTGCTCTCGGCGCGACTTGGTCAATGTGGTCAACGACCGACTTCCATCGGAAGAGTACTGTACGTGGAGAGGCTGACAGCTGGGTCCAAGGCCACAACCTAGTTTTTTTGTGATTTGCCAAGTAAGTCGCTTTGTTAGGCCTGTTGGGCTGCAAATCTTTCAAGACGAGGAGATCCTCATTCGGCTGGCCGAGAAAATGGCCTATCAGTAATGAGAAATGGGTTGTACATTTTTAAAACACATCAAACCGGCAATTAGTTTCAAATATCTTTTTTTTTATTTCAAGATTTTAAATTACATTAATTTTTATGCGTGGAGAATTTGTTGGATTTTATATTGATATACATTTATTTTTAAAATCAGCTTGAATGCGAGTCGAAATTTCGGGATTAAAAACAGTTCGGACCGCACCGAAATATGCAAAATTTCGTATAATTTTTTAATCGTGGCCACAATATGGGATGTAATGCTAACAAAAAGAATATGGGCTCCAAACAAAACCTTAAGAATTAGCAAATGGGCCGTAAATTATTAGAAATAATGACAGATGGGTTGTATGCCGTTTTCCACAGATTTGAGGCTTTCCTAAAAAAAGGTTGACGCACAAGCAGTGACTGTTGGATGGCCATCCAACGGTCATCGTGCTTCTTCAATCTTTTCTCTTCCTGCTCCAGCTGCTCAAACAAGCGCCGGCAGGATTGCCTGCTCCCTCCTCCCCGTGGCCGGCTGTGCTGCCGCGCAGTCCTCACTGCCCCACCATACTCCCATCGCTGGCCTAGCCATCCCTCTACTCACACACACCTGCTGTTATTCTCCGGCGATGGCAGACGAACCAGTAAACCCTCATTCAGTTGTACTCCGATCCGCGTGGGAAACAACTGCGGAGTCTTCCCTGCCTTCGTGTCGTTCCCTTCGTAGGCCTCACCGTCGTCCACTGGACTGGTGCTCTCAGCGTGGCCTGGTCAATGTGGTCAACGACCGACATGCATCTGAAGTGGACTGTACGTGGAGAGGCCGACAGCTGGGTCCACGGCCGCATGCAAGGAAATGCCTCCTTATTACGCACAAAATAATGATTCCTCCACCTGACATCGGGGACCCACCGAAAGGGCCTCAGTATTTCGCGAAAAAAACAATACCACCGCTGACAGCTCGGACCCACCAGCTATATCTTCGCATGCAAGGAAGTGCCTCCTTATTACGCACACAAAAATGAATACTCCCCCTGTTAGCTGGGACCCAGTATAGTGGTAGGCTGACTTGTGGGCCTACTAAGTTGACGGGGACAGAGGGCTTTGTCAACTTAGTCAATATGCATGATTCTAGCTCCAGTGACCGTACGATGTCCATCCAACGGCCGTAGTGCTTCTTCAACCTCTGGTCTTCTTGCTCCATCCGCCCAAACCAGCGCCGGTTGTGCCTCGTGCTCCTGCCTCCTGTGGCCGGCTGCGATGCGGTGGAGGCCTCACCGCCCCCTACTACTCCCACCGCTGGCCAGGCCATCCCTCTACTCACCCACACCCCCTGTTATTTCGCGGTGACGACAGCCTCACACCGCAGCGAACCAGTGAACCCTCGTACTCCTCTACGCGTGGGCATCCACTGTCGCGTCTTCCCCGGCTCCGCGTCGTCCCCTTCCTAGGCCTCGCCGTCGTCCACCGCACTGGTGCTCTCGACGCGGCATGGTCAACATGGTCATGGAACGGCTTCCATCGGCCGTGGACTGTACATGGAGAGGCTGACAGCTAGGTCCACGGCCGCAGCAAGGAAGTGCCTCCTTATTACGCGCAAATTATTATTCCTCCACCTGACAGCGGGGACCCACCGGACGGGCCACCATATTTTGCAAAAAAAATATTTCCCCCCTGACTGTTGGGACCCCCCAGCTACACCTTCGCACGCAAGGAAGTGCGTCCGGGCAAAAAAAACGATTCGTCCCCCTGACTACTGGGACCGACCTGCTACATCTTCGCACGCAAGGAAGTGCCTGACAGTCGGGACCCGCCTGGTCAAAGCGTACGTAGCGTTGTCATTCTGGTCGCGAATGTGTACGTACATACTGGTCGATGTAGAGGCGCGCACGTGTCGTAGATGTAGAGTCGCGCACGTGTCGTAGTAGAGGCGCGCACGTAGCATGTACATGTACCTACAGCGGCGAGGGTGCAAGAAAGAAAATACGGCCACGTACGTACATACGGGCAGGGTCTCGAACGCCTACTCATGCATACGTACATGGCTGGGTCAGAACGGAGAAACAGCGTCATCGTCGTGTTCATGGGGAGCCAACCGGCTGGGTCGGAACGGAATGTGTGGTCGTGTTCATCGAGAGGGCTTGGACGGAACAGGCGATGGAAACGAGGCCTGGCGTACCACACAACGGAGGAAATGGCCTTGTGTTCGATGGGCCACATTCGAAACAGGGTCCTGTTGATCGGGAGGGGCCTGGCGTACCGCAAAACGGAGGAAACTGACCTCCTACGGTCTAAACGGGGGTCCTGTTGATCGGGAGGGGTGTGGCGTACTGCAAAACGGACGAAACGGACTTGTGTTGGAGCGCTATGGTCGAAACAGGGGGGGAGGGAGGGGTGTGGTGTACCGCAAAACGGGACTCCACGGGATACTGTTCATCTCCACCGTCGGCCTCCTCCAGCCTCCACGGGCTACCGTCGGCCTCCTCCAGCCTCCACGGGCTCCTGTTCATCCAACCTCCACCGCGCGCTACTCCACCGGCTACTGTTCAACCACCCCTCCATGGGCACCCCTCCACTGTCTACTGTTCATCCAGCCCTCCACACCACAGGGTCCTGTTCAACCACCCCGCCACGGCCACCCCTCCACCGTCTACTGTTCATCCATCCCTCCACACCACGGGTTCCTGTTCATCCAGAGGCAACGCCACCGCTCACTGTTCATCCAACCCCCCCCCCCCCCGCAATGCTCACTATTCATCCAATCAATCGGCTTCAGTTAGCAGCAATAGCGAAGGAATCGCTCCATCGGGTTCAGTTAACAACCATCGATCGATCGCTCGGGTTCTGTAATGCGTAGCCTGCAGTGCAATCGCTCGGGTTCAGTTAGAGCCCAACACCTCGCTCGGCTTTAGTTAGAGCCAACGCCTCGCACACACGCGCGTACGTACGAGAGAAACGCGCATCGCTCCGCCCCCACCTTCCCACCGTAACCGGCAACTCCCTGAAATTTTCCTCCCCCTCGCTTCTACCATGGTTTTTTCTGTCATGGACGGCCCAAAGAATGTCATGCAGTTGCATCTCCGGCCCGCCCAGGACGAAAAGCCCATTTTCTATCATGATTTTTTGTCATAGAAGTAGGAGCCCACCACATCTATGATGATACCGGGTTTTGTAACAATTATCGTCATAGAAGTGTCATATGTATGACAGAAAAAAATTCGTTTGGCCCAAAATGTCACGGATGTGTCTATTTTTGTAGTGATGCCTTTCGGTCTTAAAAATGCTGGTGCCACTTACAAACGCATGATTCAAACATGTTTGGAAAAACACATCGGCAAGGCAGTGGAAGCATATGTGGACAACGTGGTCATAAAGACTAAACACGTCAAATCATTGGTGGACGATCTCCGCCTCACATTTGACAACTGATGTCTACTACGCAACCTTCTCCTTGTAGATATTGTTGGGCCTCTAAGTGCAGAGGTTTGTAGGACAGTAGCAAATTTCCCTCAAGTGGATGACCTAAGGTTTATCAATCCGTGGGAGGTGTAGGATAAAGATGGTCTCTCTCAAACAAACCTGCAACCAAATAACAAAGAGTGTCTTGTGTCCCCAACACACCCAATACAATGGTAAATTGTATAGGTGCACTAGTTTGCCGAAGAGATGGTGATACAAGTGCAATATGGATGGTAGATATGAGTATTTGGAATCTGAAAATATAAAAATAGCAAGGTAACAAGTGGTAAAAGTGAGCGTAAGCGGTATTGCAATGCTAGGAAACAAGGCCTAGGGTTCATACTTTCACTAGTGCAAGTTCTCTCAACAATAATAACATAATTGGATCATATAACTATCCCTCAACATGCAACAAAGAGTCACTCCAAAGTCACTAATAGCGGAGAACAAACGAAGAGATTATTGTAGGGTACGAAACCACCTCAAAGTTATTCATTCTGGTCGATCTATTCAAGAGTCTGTAGTAAAATAACGCGAAGCTATTCTTTCCGTTCGATCTATCCTAGAGTTCGTACTAGAATAACACCTTAAGACATAAATCAACCAAAACCCTAATGTCACCTAGATACTCCAATGTCACCTCAAGTATCCGTGGGCATGATTATACGATATGCATCAAACAATCTCAGGTTCATCTATTCAACCAACACAAAGTACTTCAAAGAGTGACCCAAAGTTTCTACCGAAGAGTCAAGACGAAAATGTGTGCCAACCCCTATGCATAAGTTCACGTGAATATCCCATTGTCACCAGAGATAAGCACATGCAAGACATACATAAAGTGTTCTCAAATCCTTAAAGACTCAATCCGATAAGATAACTTCAAAGGGAAAACCCAATCCATTACAAGAGAGTAGAGTGGGAGAAACATCATAAGATCCAACTATAATAGCAAAGCTTGCGGTACATCAAGATCGTGCCAAATCAAGAACACGACAGAGAGAGAGAGAGAGAGAGATCAAACACATAGCTACTGGTACATACCTTCAGCCCCGAGGGTGAACTACTCCCTCCTCGTCATGGAGAGCGCCGGGATGATGAAGATGGCCACCCGTGAGGGACCCCCCCTCCGACAGGGTGCCAGAACAGGGTCCCGGTTGGTTTTTGGTGGCTACAGAGGCTTGCGATGGTGGAACTCCCAATATATTGTGCTCCCGGATGTTTTCGGGGTATATCGGTATATATAGGAGGAAGAAGTAGGTCGGTGGAGCTGCGAGGGGCCGACGAGGGTGGGGGGCGCGCCCAAGGGGCAGGCGCGCCTCCCTGCATCGTGGCCTCCTTGCTTTTTTCTTGACATGCACTCCAAGTCCTCTAGATCATGTTTGTTCCAAAAATCACTCTCTCGAAGGTTTCATTCCGTTTGGATTCCGTTTGATATTCCTTTTCTGCGAAACACTAAAATAGGCAAAGAAACAACAATTTGCACTGGCCTTCGGTTAATAGGTTAGTCCCAAAAATAATATAGAAGTGTATATTAAATCCCATTAAACATCCAAAACAAATAATATAATAGCATGGAACAATCAAAAATTATAGATACGTTGGAGACGTATCAACAACGTCCGAACATACGACATACGGCTCAATCCGGAAAAATGCATTTTCGGCGTTCCAGCCAGAAAGCTACTAGGGTTCATTGTATCCAATAGAGGAATTGAAGCAAACCCAGCCAAAATCCGAGCCTTGTCACAACTGGCCATACAAACAGACTTAAAGCAGGTCCAAAACTAGCAGGGTGCATGGCAGCTTTGAGCCGCTTCATCTCTAGATTAGGAGAAAAAGCATTACCACTTTATAGACTACTCAGACGCACCGACAACTTCGAGTGGACGGATGCAGCTACAACTGGATTGGAAGAAGTAAACCTTATTAGCAGGCAACCCAATCCTAGCAGCCCCAAGTGTTGGTGAGCCTATGTTGCTTTATATATCCGCAACTCACTAGGTAGTGAGCATTGTACTCATCGTCGAACGAGGGGAAGAGGGACATAAATTCCCCATCCAGAAACCAGTGTATTATGTATCGGAGGTCCTCACACCATGCAAATCCCGATACCCTCACTACCAAAAGATAGCTTACGCGGCCTTTATAGCATCCCGAAAACTCCGTCACTATTTTCAAAAGTGTTCGATCACGGTAGCATCCGAAGTACCACTCAACGACATTATAAACAATAGGGATGCCACCCGCCGTATAGCTAAATGGGCCATAGAGCTCTTACCATTTTAAATAACAAACAAGCCGCGACGAGCTATTAAATCTCATGTGCTGGCCGACTTCGTCGCCAAGTGGATGGAAGCCGAGCTCCCTAAAGAGTAGAATTCATACTCTAACTGGATCATGTACTTCGACGGCCCTAAAATGTTAGCCGGACTGGGGGCTGGTGTCATCTTGACATCCCCTATAGGGGACATAGTCCGCTACATACTGCAAATCATGTATACGGACTCCAATAATGCAGCCGAATACGAGGCAGTTCTACATGGTCTCTGCATGGCTGTCTCCATGGGCATACAACGCCTAGAGGTGCGCGGCAACTCCAACATTGCAAATATCTCAAGTAAATGGAGAGTTTGATGCAAAAGATCCAAAAATGGTGGCATATTGAAATGCCGTATTAAAAATATCGGCTCGGTTCGAGGGGCTTGAATTTCATCATGTCGCTCGAGATAGTAACCAGGCAGCAGACATACTTGCTCGCATGGGTGCCAAGCGCGACCCCGTCCCGCCTAATACCTTTGTGGAAAGCCTCTTCAAGCCATCTGTGCTATGGCAGGACGAGAACGGAGATGCCAGTACTGACCTGATCACACCCCCAGCACCCGAACACAATACAGATATCGTTGGGGGTTCGGATACCGAAATAAAACCCTCTGCTCATGAGATCATGGTCGTTATTGCTCCATGGACCGGACCCTTCCAAGCCAATCTTAATAGGCAGGAGCTCCCCGATGATCAAAATGAGGCCTATCACATAGTTTGGCGTTCTAAAGCCTACAAAGTTCACGAAGGTGAACTGTACAAGAAAAGTACTACCAGAGTTCTCCAAAGTTGCATCTCCAAAGAGGAGGGACGGCAACTCTTGGCTGAAATACATGCTGGTCTGGGCGGCCATCACACCGCAGCTTGGGCCCTCGTAAGGAAAGCCTTCCGGATAGGTTTTTACTGGCCAACGGCCCGAGCAGACGCACAACCTCTTGTCCAACGTTGTGTGGGATGTCAGCTCTTCACCAATCAAAGTCATATGTCTCTCACTGCCTTAAGAACAATCCCCATCACTTGGCCCTTTGCAATCTGGGGGCTTGATATGGTCGGACCCCTTAAAGGGGAATGCCACAAAAAGTAATATTTACTAGCTATGGTGGATAAATTCACTAAGTGGATAGATGCCAATCCAGTAAAAATGGCTGAAGCAGGGCCAATGATTGACTTTATATCCGGCGTGGTACACTGCTATGGTGTCCCGCATGGCATCATCACTGATAATGGCTCCAATTTTATAGCCGATGAGGTGAAAAACTGGTGTGCTAAATTGGGCATTAAACTCGACTATGCATCCGTATACCACCCTCAAACAAACGGTCAGGTTGAACGGGCTAATGGCCAGATAATGAGCGGCATCAAACCCCGACTGGTGCACTCCCTACAGGAATTAGATAAGCATTGGGTTGAGGAACTCGATTCCGTACTCTGGGGGTTGCGTACTACACCTAACCGAATGACCGGATACACACTTTTCTTCATGGTGTACGGTGCAGAAGTTGTCTTGCCCTACGACATTATTCATGACTCACCTTGAGTGCGCATGTACGAAGAGCAAGAAGCCGAGCTCGATCAGTAGGACGACCTAGACGGCCTCGAAGAGGAGCGTGATATTGCACGAGCCCGTTCAGCATTTTATCACAACAGGTCAGGCGATACCAAAGCAAAGAAGTGCGGGCCAAGACTTACAATGTTGGTGAACTCGTCTTATGTCTCCCAGAGAAGAAGAAGGATAAGCTCAAACCAAGATGGGAGGGACCCTTCATCATAGATGAAGTCCTCACAAGAGGAGCCAATCTCCTTCGAAATGCATCAAACAATTGCCTTGAGCTGAATCCATGGAATGCTGATCGGCTCCAACGATTCTACAGATAGTTCGGTTGCATCCTTTTTAATCTTTCTGACTAGGTTTATTTTTTCTCCTCTCCTTTTTTATTTTTCCTTTTTATATCCCAAGGTATGTTCGAATATACCGAACTGTTATGGGTACACATCTTTAAATGTATACACCCCACCATAACTGGGGGCTGATAATCCACAAGTATAGGGGATCGCAACAGTTTTCGAGGGTAGAGTATTCAACCCAAATTTATTGATTGGACACAAGGGGAGCCAAAGAATATTCTCAAGTATTAGCAGCTGAGTTGTCAATTCAACCACACCTGGAAACTTAGTATCTGCAGCAAAGTGTTTAGTAGCAAAGTAATATGATAGTGGTGGTAACGGTAACAAAAGTAAAGACAGCAAAAGTAATGTTTTTGGGTATATTGTAGTGATTGTAATAGTAGTAACGGAAAAGTAAATAAGCGAGAACCAGTATATGGAAAACTCGTAGGCACCGGATTAGCGATGGATAATTATGCCGGATGTGGTTCATCATGTAGCAGTCATAACATAGGGTGACGCAGAACTAGCTCCAGTTCATCAATGTAATGTAGGCATGTATTCCGTATATAGTCATACGTGCTTATGGAAAAGAATTGCATGACATCTTTTGTCCTACCCTCCCATGGCAGCGGGGTCCTATTGGAAACTAAGGGATATTAAGGCCTCCTTTTAATAGAGAACCGGAACAAAGCATTAGCACATACTGAATACATGAACTCCTCAAACTATGGTCATCACTGGGAGTGGTCCCGATTATTGTCACTTCGGGGTTGCCGGATCATAACACATAGTAGGTGACTATAGACTTGCAAGATAGGATCTAGAACACATGTATATTCATGAAAACATAATAGGTTCAGATCTGAAATCATGGCACTCGGGCCCTAGTGACAAGCATTAAGCATAGCAAAGTCATAGCAACATCAATCTCAGAACGTAATGGATACTAGGGATCAAACCCTAACAAAACTAACTCGATTACAGGATAAATCTCATACAACCCATCACCGTCCAGCAAGCCTACGATGCAATTACTCACGCACGGTGGTGAGCATCATGAAATTGGTGATGGAGGATGGTTGATGATGACGATGGCGACGAATCCCCCTCTCCGGAGCCCCGATCGGACTCCAGATCAGCCCTCCCGAGAGAGATTAGAGCTTGGCGGCAGCTTCGTATCATAAAACGCGATGATTTCTTCTCTCTGATTTTTTCTCCCCGAAAGCCAATATATGGAGTTGGAGTTGGCATCGAAGGGCCACCAGGGGGCCCACAAGGTAGGGGGCGCGCCCCCACCCTCGTGAGCAGGATGTGGGCCCCATAGTCTTCATCTTTTGCAAGGATTTTTCTTTATTTGTTCTAAGGTGTTCCGTGGAGTTTCAGGACATTCTGAGAATTTTTATTTTCTGCACAAAAAACAACACCATGGCAGTTCTGCTGAAAACAGCGTCAGTCCGGGTTAGTTCCATTCAAATCATACAAGTTAGAGTCCAAAACAAGGGCAAAAGTGTTTGGAAAAGTGGATACGACGAAGACGTATCAGGGGCTTCTTGGACGAAGCTTATTATTAATAGCTTGTTACTTACATTTCTTACATTGTTTGTTCTATACATCTTTTGCCATTATATGCATCTCTATGACTTCAGTGTTTGCCAAGCTGGGTTGCCTCGCTCCTGTGTTTATAACCTATGTTCCTGATTGTTCGGCTAGGGTGTAAAGGGAGTACCTTTGCAATTGTTACAACCGGGTAATCCGGATATGTAGCTCAGACGGGTGAAGCCGAAAGCTATCGTTCTTAAGGGAATAACTGGTCGGCAAGCAATGACAGATTATTTATGTTTACGTAATTCTTCTAACAAATAAGGGATAGGCTGCCCGTAATTCTATCTTTTGGATCAAAGCCTAGGCATGCATAATTAAGCATGCCAACCCAAGGAAAGTAACCCTTAACGGAACTATTCTCCTTGGAAGATGTTTCTTACATTACATAGTAATATAACATAACTCCCCAAACAATTTTTGTCTGTTTGAGCACTATGACCAGATTGCCTGGTTTCTAGACATAATTAATGTTTATTCTAATATGGTATCCGAAAACACTCCAATTTCTTGGTTCAGAGGTTGAAGCCGAAGTCATGCGATGACAAATTTTACCATGTTCAGTTTGAGATAAGTTTGATGATAAAGTACATTGATACATCGAATCGAACGTCTACGCTTTATCTATGCCATCTATAAGACTATCTATACTATAGTCTTCTTGCGAATATTTTGCAACTATCATCACTTGGTCATACACCAAGTTCATGGGAATCTCTCTTTTCCATCCCGTCCCTGAGGCCCAACTCGGGCCATATGATTCGGATCGAGCGCGGTGTAGCGTGTTTCACCATTGCCCATGCCTCCCATGCACCTTCCCGGCATGCTGAGACCTTCCATTGCTTAAAACGGCGCCGGGCACCTTTGAAAAGGTTCGCCAACCCCTCCATACTTTCTGGAGGGGCATCGGATGGCCACAAGGCTTTGACCATACTCTTCATGGCTTTCTAGGCCCGCTCATGCACCACAGACAGCTCGTTTAGCACATCGCCTTGAAATCCGGATACTTCTTCTTCAGGCCGTCCGGTTAACAAACCTGCAACAATAGCATTATGACAATCCGAATTATGGGATACTACGCATCCTTTGGATGGTTCAAAAGGTCGTACCGAATATGCCGCCTTTCAACTTTTTATTCTCTTTTTGCTCGTCCGATAACTGAGCCTTTAAGCTCTTTATCTCTTCGGCTTGTTTATCCTTTTCCTCCTCGAGTTTGTTCTTTTGATCACCGGTCATTGTGGCTTTCTTCATTTCCTCAAGCTCTGTGGTGGTGGCATTCATATTTGTCTCGCTCATTTTAAGCTCCTGGGATAGCGCGTTGTTTTCTCTTTGAGAACCTGCGATCATAACGATCCTTAAATCAGTTGGCCTAACCGCTTCAAGTCTCGGGGGTACTGGCATATATCTATTAAATTTGCACAAACTATTACCTGCATATCCTTTGAAAATAGTTGAGTAACTCCAGCAAGTCCGCCCCAAGTGGCTCGGATATATGCATCCACGGAGCTGAGGGCAGTAAATTCCTGCTCAGTAAAAACTGGAGAGCGCATGGCCTCTTTTAGTCATCGATGATTCATCACGCTCTCCACCTCAGAATTCTTGACAGATATGTCATTCGAATCCTCATGAGGGTGCTGATGTGGCACACTTCTGTATCAGCTCTCGTCCTGGTTGACGAGCCCGGAGCCGGATTAGCTGATGCTCGGCAAGTAGGGCGTTTGGACACAGTCTGCCGTGTGCCCCTCCTGAAATAAGATGGAGGAGAAATATAACAATCTGATCTCATGTCTAGGATCATGTCAAAGGACATACCTCTTTGAAGAAGGAGGGGGCTCGACGGCTCCCGGTTTCCTTTCATTTTGAATGCTCGCCCTGCATAGATGTTGCCTTCCTAGAGGCCGCTCTCGATGGAGTGGGGCTCGCTGATCGCCGATCCTATGAAGCACAATTCAGTGTGATGGGTGAGATGCAAGTGGGGGCTCCTTTTTTGAGGAAGCTTTCCAAATACTTACAATGGAGAAAGGGAAAAGGCGGGGTAGTTGACCACAATAGCGACTTCTGTGCCGTCAAGGGTCGCTTGATAAAATACTCCATCATCAAACTCTATGAATATATCCAGATCCTCACAGAAGCCGGGTGAGGGAGTCCTGGATTAAGGGGTCCTTGGACAGCCGGACTATATACTTTGGCCGGACTGTTGGACTATGAAGATACAAGATTGAAGACTTCGTTCCGTGTCCGGATGGGACTCTCCTTTGCGTGGAAGGCAAGCTTGGTGAGGGAGTCCTAGACTAGGGGGTGTCCGGATAGCCGAACTATCATCATCGGCCAGACTCCAAGACTATGAAGATACAAGATTGAAGACTTCGTCCCGTGTCCGGATGGGACTTTCCTTGGCGTGGAAGGCAAGCTTGGCGATACGGATATGTAGATCTCCTACCGTTGTAACCGACTCTGTGTAACCCTAGCCCTCTCTGGTGTCTATATAAACCGGATGGCTTTAGTCCATAGGACGAACAACAAACATACCATAGGCTAGCTTCTAGGGTTTAGCCTCCTTGATCCCGTGGTAGATCCACTCTTGTAACACACATCATCAATACTAATCAAGCAGGACGTAGGGTTTTACCTCCATCAAGAGGGCCCAAACCTGGGTAAAACATCGTGTCCCTTGTCTCCTGTTACCATCCGCCTAGACGCACAGTTCGGGACCCCCTACCCAAGATCCGCCGGTTTTGACACCGACATTGGTGCTTTCATTGAGAGTTCCTCTGTGCCGTCACCGATAGGCTCGATGACTTCTTCGATCATCGTCAACGACGCAGTCCAGGGTGAGACCTTCCTCCCCGGACAGATCTTTGTATTCGGCGGCTTTGCACTCGAGCCAATTCCCTTTACCGTCAGGTCAGATTTGGAAGTTTGAACTTCACGGCTGACATCCGCGGGGACTTGATCCTCGATGGATTCGAGGCACAGCCGAGCATGCCGCACTGTCACGGCGAGCATGATTTAGCTCTGCAGCCGGATAGTACCCTGGAGGCCGCACTCGAACCCGCTCAGATCTTCAACTCGGAGCCGGCTGCGCAGGTCGAGGACGGATGGCTAGACACCGCCTCGGGGGCTGCGACCTCTACGGCAATAGAGCCGAACACTGACCTTGTCCCTCATGAAGCTCGTGACTCCGAGGTGCCTGACTCCTTGCCGGACTCTGAACCTCCCGCGCCCCCTCTGATCAAATCCGATTGGGCGTCGATCATGGAGTTTAGTGCAGCGGACATCTTTCAACACTCACCTTTTGGCGACATCTTGAGTTCGCTAAAGTATCTCTCGTTATCAGGAGAGCCCTGGCCGGACTGTGGGCAGGACGGTTGGGATGCGGACAACGAAGAAATTCACAGCCCACCCACCACCCACTTGGTAGCCACTGTCGACGACCTAACCGACATGCTAGATTACGACTCCGAAGACATCGACGGTATGGACGACGACGCCGGAGACGACCAAGAACCAGCGCCTAACGGGCACTAGAAAGCCACCCCAACTCACGATGTATACATGGTGGATACACCAAAAGGAAGCGACAATGAGGAAAAACGGGACGTGGCGAAGGACAACTCCCCCCAACAAACAACCAAAACGGTGACGCAAGCGCCGCCCGAAGACCGGCCTCGATAAAAACGGCACCCATACGGACCTGGCCCTAGAGCAGGGCGAAGCAGTGGATGACGCACATGCCACCAAGCAGCCATCCGAACATGATGAACTGGACAAGCAACCCATCCCCAGCAAAGACGATCTCACATCACCAGAGCATGCGAACCTTCATAAAAGGCTCGTCGCCACTGCAAGAAGTTTGAAGAAGCAAAAGCGGAAGCTCAAAACAGCGGAGGACGCACTCAGAATGAGATGGAGCAAAGTACTCAACACCGCAAATAAATATGGCGCTAGTCACCAGACAAAGAGCTACCCGAAGCGCAAGCTGTTGCCCGAATTTGACGAGGAGGCCTTAGAGCCCCCGCAGTCAAAAAAGAAAGAAGCCGCCTGGCCGGATAGATGACCAGATGACAGGCCAAGAGCAACAAGGGGCGTCGTACACAAGCCGGCACACGATCAGCATAAAGATCCTTGGAAAAAGGATGACCCAGCCAGGTCTATCTATGGGCCAAAAAAGAAGACTCCAGGAAGCAACATAACCCGCCGAGCATTTGAAGACAACAGCACACCCAAATACAGGGGCACCGCACACCCACTATGTTTCACCGACGAGGTACTGGATCATGGATTTCCAGCGGGATTCAAACCCGTAAACATAGAGGCATATGACAGAACAACAGACCCCGGAGTCTGGATTGAAGATTATATCCTACACATACATATGGCCAGAGGAGACGATCTCCATGCCATAAAATACCTACCCCTCAAGCTCAAAGGGCCAGCTCGGCATTGGCTTAAAAGCCTCCCAGAAAATACCATTGGAAGTTGGGAAGAGCTTGAGGATGCATTTCGAGCAAATTTTCAGGGGACTTATGTCCGCCCTCCGGATGCAGACGATTTAAGTCACATAACTCAACAGCCCGGAGAGTCAGCATGCAAATTCTGGAACAGCTTCCTCACTAAAAAGAACCAAATAGTCGACTGTCCGGACGCTGAAGCCTTAGCAGCCTTTAAACACAACGTCCGAGACGAATGGCTCGCCAGACACCTCGGCCAGGAAAAACTAAGAACAATGGCCACACTAACAAGCCTCATGACCCGCTTTTGTGCAGGGGAAGACAGCTGGCTGGCTAGATGCAGCACTAGCGACCCGAGTACATCCGAAGTCAAGGATGGAAACGGGAAATCACGACACAGAAAATATTAGCGCTGGAATAAGGAAAATGGCCCAAACAGTGCGGCGGTCAACGCCGGATTCAAAAGCTCTCGGCCGAACAACAAAACACTGCCCCTCAAGGACAACAGTGACGAGCTATCCAACCTAAACAAGATTCTGGATAGGCTATGTCAAATACATGGTACCTCCGGGAAGCCTGCAAACCATACCCATAGAGATTGTTGGGTCTTCAAGCAGTCCGGCCGACTTAACGCCGAACACAAGGGGCTCGACACACCAAGTGAAAGTGACGAACCCCAAAAGCAGCACTCCGGAAAACAGAAAACTTTCCCACTAGAAGTAAAAACAGTGAACTCACTTCATGTGATAACACGAAAACACAGCGCGGCACCTGCCATACCAGGACACCGTCCGCAGAATGGGGATAGACCCTACCAAAATTCGCCATAACAGCACTTCCTTCAAAGGAGTGACGCCAGGCCTTCAAGCCAATCATACGGGCTCTGTACCACTAGAGGTTGTGTTCGGTTCATCCGACAACCTTTGTCGGGAAAAGCTCACTCTCCATATCGCCCCATTTTACAGTGGCCATCGAGCACTACTGGGAGGCAAAGCTTTCGCCCGCTTTAACGCAATTACACGTCTCTTATACTTACAATGCCCGGCCCACGCGACATAATCTCATTAAAAAGTAACTCCGAGTGTTCCTCGACCACGGAGAGCGTGGGGCTGCCTTGACAGCCACTCCGACCTTGCAGGTCAAGGCCCCTAAAAACAGGTCATTCAGACCCCGGACACGGTTAGGCGAGTCCGGCGTAAATAAACAAGGGGCTTCCCAGCCGCATACCCCCTTTGTACGGGGCCGCGCATATAATGATGAGAGCCAATAACGCTCAACTTTCTTCATCTTCCAAATTATACTTTATTTTAATACAACCTTTGCATGATATTTCTTAGAAACTAAGTCCTTCTCTTTTACAGATGAAGCACATGCTACACATGATACAGCACAACGGAGACACAGGTGCAGATGTGCAGCAGGGACCCGTTGCAAGGATTCTTTTCAGATTAAGACCCTGCGTAAACCTTTCTTACTGTCTCTTGTTGATACACATCCCCCGGTTTCCTACCATAGCCGAGGAGGAGGCTGGCGTTTTGGCATCGGCCGCGTCAGAAGTTCCTACCTGTACCTAGACACTAGGGGCTTAGGGCATTGTTCTGCTCAGTATCATAAAGACCGAACACCTCAGGGAGTGTTCGGCGTCTCAAGTTAGGCCTTATATGCATCAGCTCCGAATCATGTCTTTGGTCAAATGTTGGGTTTGCCCGGCTCCTGTGTTTTCCTGCCTTACATTCCGTATCATCAGCTAACGCGGCACCAGGAGAACTACTGCGATTGTGCCTCGGTTCGGCCTGGCGAGCACCTCAGTAGAGAAAGCCAAAAACTGATTGTCATGATATAGCGAGAGACTGGTCAACCACTCGATCGACCATTGGAATGTTTAGAATTCCTCCGCTTTGACGAAGGACCACTTCCCGGTCAGGCACATACGCGCCCCGAGTTCAGAGAAGAGCGGTACCGCCAGGGGCTATATAGTAGCCCCACATTCGAGCTCCTATGGCTAAGTGAAAGTGATAAAGCATTATAATCCGGTTGCCTAGTTGGCTACGCTATCACCTCCTTAAAAGGACCAAGACGTTGGATTAAGTATGAAAAAGCGCTTTTCTTTTTGCAAACACCCCCGCACCATGTGCGTGGGGGCTGAAGCCAAAGACTGCCATCTTTCAAATTATACATACATATACGGCCGCACAGGAGATAGTTCAATACTTGAACACACAAGTATAAAAAGCTATTGCATTATAAACATGATCTCAGAAATCATACATGTCATTCAAACATAACATCTTTCGAGCACTGCGACTCTATTAAACGAGCGCCCTGCAGGACTTCCTCAAAGTAGTGCTCGGTGGGGAATCGGCTTTTGTCCGAACCCCTGGATGCAACAACGGTGGCATCCATCTCCGCCCAGTATGTCTTACCACGGGCGAGAGCCATCCGTGCACCTTCTATGCACGCTGACCGCTTCATCGCCCCAATACGCGGCACCGCCCCAAGGAATTGCTGCAACAAGCCAAAATAACTCTTCTGCTTGGGCCTTCCCGGCCACAGATGAGCAACCACATCCATCATGGCAAGTCCGGACAATCTATTCAGCTCAGCCCACTCAACCAGCCGATCACTCAACGGTAGTGGACGCTTCGGACTATGGAATTGAGACCAGAAAAGCTCTTCCATTTCGTGATCCTTCTGGCTTCGGAAGTGCACGACTGCGTCCGCCGCACTCGCTGCCAAGTCCAGATAAGGATCCTCCGCACTGTACAATCGGCCCACCTGAGCATACTTCGGATCTGTGAACTTCCTATGCAGCATAAAGGGCTTTCCAGCCACAATGTCTCCGACCTGACGCAGTTCCTCCTTCATAGCCCGCATCGCACTACGGGCATCCTTGGCTTCTGCGTCGGCCTTCTTCAGGTCCTCTTGCTCCGCTCGGCGTTCTCTTTCAAGAACCTCCTAGCGGTCGGTAGCAACTTTTAATTCGCGGCCATTCCGGCCATCTCCTCCCTGCTTCGGCAGTGAGCAGCCTTCTCGGCTTCTAGCTCTTCCGCTGCCTTCGAGGTAGCCGCCTTGCTTTTTCTGGCTTGCTCCTTGGCCCGAGCAAGTTCTGCTTGGAGGTCTTCCACAGCAGCAGCACCATCTGCATCAAGCATACAAATTGTAAGGAATGGGCGTCAGCTCCCTTACTAGGCGACCGCGGAGCAACCACATACCTTGTGACTCATCAAGTTGTTTATTGACCAGCGAGATGTCCGCATCCGCAACATCGAGTTGCCTCTTTAGCTCGGCAAATCCATCAGTCCGGCTGGCCACCGAACGTTCCGCCACCTGCATAGGAAAGGTGACAATCTATAACTGAGATTATGATCCTCGGCACGCTGTCGCTTTCGACAGCATACCAAGTCTCAGGGGCTACTATCTATACAGGGCGCACTTCATGTGCAAAACTGTCAAAAGATATGTCATTTTTTGCGTACCTCAAACCCCGTCAGCAAACTTCCGACGGCCTCACACAACCCGCTTTCGGCGGACGAGATCCTCTCAATCACCCTACTCATTAATGTGCGGTGATCTTCTGAGATAGACGCCCTCTTGAGCAAATCCTGCAGCTCCACCGGCCGTACTCCAATGGGTGCCGAACTCTCCGGCCCCGCCGGACTCGGGGAGTCCCTCCGTGATGACACCTCAGGGTCGCCCGCCCCGCACGACGGGGCAGCAGATGGAGGCGTTTCCCTCTCCATCATCTCCGGACAAAGGTCTCCCGAAGATGAGCTGTGCTGAGATGGGCTGAGATCCGAACTACAAGGTGAAAACTTCGGTTACCCTTAGAAATTAAGCAGGGGTGTCCACTATTACAAAATCCCCCCTTTTTTACTTACGGCTCGCTAGAGGGCTGATTCCTCCGAGGAGATAGTACGACCGGGGCTCTTCCCGGCACAGGACCTTCCAGTACAGATTTCTTTCCCCGCTTTGAGGCCTTGGCCTCCGGGTCTTTGGAAGCGGTCCTCTTCTCCCCCTGGAAGGAGGGACTCTCGATTCCTCCCTTACTGAAAGCCTCCTTGGCAAAGGTGGTAGTTCCCCTGTGCCCCCCTTCGCCCTCCTCCGAAGGTGCAACCTCCAACATTTTGATTAACACGGGATCCTGCGTGGTCTCAAGGAGGGGGGCCGAACACCGTATCAGTTTTGCTTACACTATCCACTCCTGTCCAAGGGATAGCTGGTTAAAAGGCAAACCCACGATGAATAAATGGACGATGTGTCCGGACACAGGGCTACTTACTTGGGTATTCGGGCGATTGCAGCTTAGGCCAGCATCCTCGGTCAATTCCGGACACATCTCTTGCGATCCGAAGAACAGTTTGTACATCTCCGCGGGTGTCAAACCCATGAAGTGTTGAAGAGCTCGTGGCCCCTCTGGATTAAATTCCCATAGGCGGAGGGGGCGACGTTTCCAGGGCAGTAGGCGCCGGATCAACATAACTTGTACCACTGCGACCAGATTGATCTCCCTTTCTTGGAGGCCTCTAATCCGGTCCTGCAACAGGGGTACGTCTTTGGACGGCCCCCAGTCATGCCCCTTGTTGACCCATGACGTCAGCTGTTGTGGAGGGCCCGAGCAGAAGACGGGCGGCGGCCTCTGCCTGCTGCCCCTGGGAGCGGTGATATAGAACCACTCATGTTGCCACAAGCCGAGCTCCTCCTGAAAAGAGCCCTCGGGCCATGGAGCATCGGCCCTCTTGCTTATAACTGCCCCGCCGCACTCTGCCTGACGCCCCTCAATCATCTTCGGCTCCACGTTGAAGGTTTTGAGCCACAAGCCGAAGTGAGGGGTAGTGCGGAGGAAGGATTCGCAGACGACAATGAATGATGAGATGTGGAGGATGGACTCCGGAGCCAGGTCATGGAATTCCAGCCCATAGTAAAACATGAGCCCCCTCACGAAGGGATCCGTCGGGAATCCTAAATCCCGACGGAGGTGAGACACGAACACGACGCTCTCGCCAAACTCAGGAGTCGGAATAACTTGCCCTCGGGCAGGCAGCCTATACGAAATCTCGTAGGTTAAGTACCAGGCATCTCTCAGCTTTAGCACGTCCTCTTCTGTGACGGAGGAGGGCATCCACCGGCCTCGTAGGTCAGGGCCGGACATTGTCGAAGATCGAAGGTACCCGAATCTGGAGCCCTGGGTGTTGGAACTCGAGGCGAGGGGTGGATTCGATAGAGGATTGAAGGAAAAGAACGGGCCTTGGTCTCATTATAAAGAGGAAGAATACCAAGAGCCGCCCCCGTGACCGTTTGGGACCCGCCTTCGATGGAGGGGGCATGGCAACAGGCGGGGTTGGGTTACCCACGTCCGTATTGATGGGAATCCCGGAATAAGGGGAACACGATCTCTGCTTCGACAAGACGTGCCAAGGAAACCGCTTCGCTAAACGCGTTGAGGTGGTGCAATAAAAACAATTCAAGTAAAGGCTTGGTAGTGGTGTGATGTCACGCCACAAAACGCGTCAGCAGATTGAACTGGTGTAATATTATTCTCCCTACGGTGGTACGTGGAATTTATTTTTGCAGAGCCGGACACTATCCTGGTGTTCACAATCTTCTATAAATTATTCGGAGGAGGAACCCGCCTTGCAATGCCAAAGACAATATGTGCGCCGGACTCGTCATCATTGAAGCCTGGTTCAGGGGCTACTGAGGGAGTCCTGGACTAGGCGGTGTTCGGATAGCCGAACTATCATCATCGGCCGGACTCCAAGACTATGAAGATACAAGATTGAAGACTTCGTCCCGTGTCCGGATGGTACTTTCCTTGGCGTGGAAGGCAAGCTTGGCGATACGGATATGTAGATCTCCTACCGTTGGAACCGACTCTGTGTAACCCTAGCCCTCTCCGGTGTCTATATAAACCGGATGGCTTTAGTCCATAGGACGAACAACAATCATACCATAGGCTAGCTTCTAGGGTTTAGCCTCCTTGATCTCGTGGTAGATCCACTCTTGTAACACACATCATCAATATTAATCAAGCAGGTCGTAGGGTTTTACCTCCATCAAGAGGGCCCGAACCCGGGTAAAACATCGTGTCCCTTGTCTCCTGTTACCATCCGCCTAGACGCACAGTTCGAGACCCCCTACCCGAGATCCGCTGGTTTTGACACCGACACTTGGCAATTCGGATATGTAGATTTCCTTCTCTGTAACCGACTCTATGTAACCCTAGCCCCCTCGGTGTCTATATAAACCGGAGGGTTTAGTCGGTAGGACAAGAACAATCATAATCATAGGCTAGCTTCTAGGGTTTAGCCTCTACGATCTCGTGGTAGATCAACTCTTTTAATACCCATATCATCAAGATCAATCAAGTAGGAAGTAGGGTATTACCTCCATCGAGAGGGCCTAAACCTGGGTAAAACATCGTGTCCCCTGCCTCCTGTTACCATTAGCCTTAGACGCACAGTTCGGGAGCCCCTACCCGAGATCCGCCGGTTTTGACACCGACATTGGTGCTTTCATTGAGAGTTCCACTGTGTCGTCACGGTAAGGCTTGATGGCTCCTTCGATCATCTTCAACGATGCGGTCCAGGGGGAGGTTTTCTTTTCTGTACAAATCTTCGTATTCGGTGGCTTTGTACTGCAGGCCAACTCGCTTGGCCATCTGGAGCAGATCGATAGCTACGCCCCTGGCCATCAGGTCAGGTTTGGAAGCTTGAACTATACTGCCGACATCCACAGAGACTTGATCTTAGATGGATTCAAGCCCATGTCAGGAGCACTGAACGGTCACGACGGGCATGACTTTGATCTGCCATCGGACAGCGTTCGGGAGATCGCGCCTGTGGTGGCGTCGGGAATCAATACGGAGCAGATCGTGCCTTCCGGGGACGGGTGGATAGACACCGCCACGGAGGCCGCACACTCATCGGCATTGGAGCCAAACACTGATCCCACCTCCTGTGAGGGTGCTGTCATCGGACCCTCGGACTCGCCTCCGGCTACAGGATCCGAACCGTGTACGTCCGTGCCTATTGACCGCCGCGGATATTTTTTAGCACTCACCCTTGGGTGATGTGCTAAACTCGTTAAGGTCTCTTTCCTTGTCGGGAGATTCTTGGCCGAACTATGTCCGGCTCGAGTGGGAAGCGGACGACAAAGAACTTCGTTCCCCACCCACCACCCACTTAATAGCCACTATCGATGACTTAACCGACGTGCTTGACTTCAACTCCCGAGACATCGACGGTATGGACGACGATGCAGGAGAAGAACAGGAACCACCGCCTATAGGGCACTGGACAACCAACTAATCATATGATATATATATATATGGTGGACACCCCCAATGAAAGCAATGGCGATGAGGCAACGGAAGATACCCCCTTGGAGAAGCAATCTATACATCGGCGTCATAGGCGCCGCTCCAGGCCCCGCCATCGCAAAAATAGCGATACCGGCACAAGAGATAACAATCCGGATGGTGCCGAAGACGAAAACAATCTTGCCCAGCCAGGCTTCGAGCATGCCGAGCAAGAGGATGGGCAAGCTAGCCCTAAGAAACAGGCGACAAATGGAGAATCAGAGGACGACAATTACATGCCTCTCTCCGAAGACGAAGAGAGCCTTGGTGACAAAGAATTCATCGTGCCTGAGGACCCCCTCGAGCAGGAGTGCTTCAAGCACCGGCTTATAGCCACTGCAAAAAGCCTGAAGAAAAAGCAGCAACAGCTTCAAGCCGATCAAGATCTGTTAACTGATAGATGGACCAAGGTCCTGGCTGCCGAGGAATACGGACTCGAGCGCCTAGTAAAAGCTACCCAAAGCGTAGGTTGCTACCTCAACTCGAGGAGGAGGCTTTAAAGCCCACGCTACCAGCGCATGATGCGGCTGATCGGCCAGCCTGTGGCCGCGACAAAGCGGCGTACCGGCCTGAAGTCCAGACCGCACCCCGTCGCCAATCAAACTATAATTCTAAGGCCCGGGGCTACACAAAGGACCTGCGAGATGTATTGGAAAGCAAAGCAGGACAGTCAAGATCGATCTATCGATCATGGGGGCGCGCCACAAGACGTGATGATGACCGTCACGCCGGATACAATAAACCAAAGTCTGGTCGGGCCGAATACAACAGACTAGATTTATTTGAACTACGTCGGGATATAGCCCGGCATAGAGGCGCCGCACACCCCCTATGCTTCACTGATGAAGTTATGGATCACGAATTCCCAGAAGGGTTTAAACCCGTAAACATTGAATCATATGATGGCACAACAGACCTCGCGGTATGGATTGAAGATTTTCTCCTCCATATTCACATGGCCCGCGCTGATGACTTACATGCCATAAAGTACCTACCACTTAAGCTCAAAGGACGGGCTCAGCATTGGCTGAATAGCCTGCCAGCAAGCTCCATTGGCAGTTGGGAGGACTTGGAAGACGCATTCCTCGATAACTTCCAGGGCACTTACGTGCGACCACCGGATGCTGATGACTTAAGTCACATAACCCAACAGCCCGGAGAGTCAGCCAGGAAATTCTGGACTCGGTTCCTAACTAAAAAGAACCAAATTGTCGACTGTCCGGATGCCGAAGCCTTAGAAACCTTGAAGCATAACATCCATGACGAATGGCTCGCCCGACACCCCCGATAAACCAGCCAACCACACCAATAGGGAATGCTAGGTGTTTAAACAGGCCGGCAAGTTGAATGCCGAAAACAAGGAAAAGGGGCTACATAGCAATGACGACAAGGAGCCCCGGCCGCCGAACACAAGAGGACAGAAGAAATTCCCTCCCCAGGTGAAAACAATGAATATGATATACGCAACCCATATTCCCAAGGGGGAACAAAAGCGTGCTCTAAGGGACGTCTATGCGATGGAGCCAGTCGGCCCAAAGTACAACCCATGGTCCTCTTGTCCGATCACTTTCGATCGTAAGGACCATCCTACCAGTATCCTTCATGGCAGTTCAGCTGCATTGGTCCTTGACCCCATCATCGATGGATTCCATCTCACACGAGTCCTCATGGACGGTGGCAGCAGCCTGAACCTGCTCTATCAGGATATAGTGTGCAAAATGGGCATCGACCCCTCAAGGATCAAGCCCACAAAAACCACCTTCAAGGGTGTCATACCCGGTGTGGAGGCCTGTTGCACGGGCTCAATCACACTGGAAGTGGTCTTCGGATCTCCGGAAAATTTCCGAGGCGAGGAGTTAATCTTCGATATCGTCCCATTCCGCAGTGGCTATCATGCACTTCTTGGACAAACCACATTCACCAAATTCAATGCGGTACCGCATTATGCATACCTTAAGCTCACAATGCCAGGATCTCGCGGGGTTATTACAGTTAATGGAAACACAGAACGCTCGCTCCGCACGGAGGAGCACACTGCGGCCCTCACGGCAGAAGTACAAAACAGCCTTCTTAGGCAAACAGCCAATTCGGTGATAAAGAACCCAGACACCATCAAGCGAGTCCGGAGTACTCCACAACAGGATTATCCGGCACGTCTAAAGCTCGATTAGCAATCCGGCCTCTGTCCTAGTCCAAGTCAAGCGGCAAAATTTGTGCCGCGCGTACACAACTACGCACTTAAAATACCCTGGGCACAGGCGGAGGCATGGCATGACACGGTCCACAATGCGGTTCGACCGCCCTAGGACCCACGCATCTTTGCACCCCCTTTCTTTTTTTCTTTCAGGACCTCATCTTCGGGAGGCTCCCCCAATAGGCAGACTATCGGACACACCAGGAGGACAAGGAGCTTTGGCATACAAGGGAATCCTCAGGTGGTCTCTGATAACGATCATTATACCTGTTTTACATACCCGCATACAGCCCACTCCTGGTCATGATGTGTCAAACAGTCCCATCTTGCTTATCGCACTACTTGTATATGTACGTTTTGACGTATCATTTGAATAACAAGGGAAAATAGTGTACATCGTCAGCTTGCTATTACGTTTGTTTACCCCTTCCCTTTACTGCTTATTTATTATACCCGTGCATCTTGGCACGACTAGTTTGCCAGGGGCTTCAGTGTACCCCATAACCTGGCAAGAAAAAGTCCGAATACTTTTGACAGTGCGGCACCCTGAACTTATAGCACTATATGCATCAGCTCTGAATCATGTCTTGGGTCAATAGTTGGGTTTTCCCGGCTCCTATGTTTTGGTACCTTACGTTCCGCTATATCGGCTAAGGTAGCGCAGGGAGAACTAGTGCGATTGTGTCCCGGTTCTTCTGGACGAGCACCTCAGTAGAGAAAGCCGAAAACTGATTGTCATGATAAGGCGAGAGCCAGACGCTGTTCGAGAGGTCTCAAATCCTTAAAGATTTTTACCGCTTTAGGCGAGTAATCGGCCTTTTCCGATTTAGGCGTGTATAGCGCCCCGAGTCCAGCCTTCCGGATACTAGGGGCTTCACCAAAATTTAAAATTGAAGACTTATATGGCTAAGTGAGAGCGATAAAGCCATATAGTCCGATTGCGTCGTTCGCGGCGCTAAACACCTCCTTAAAAGGACCAAAAATTTGGATAAAGAGTGTTTATATTTCTCCTGAACACCCCAGTACTAGTTGCATGGGGGCAGAAGCCGACGACTGGCCAACTCTCAAGATTTTATAAACGGCCGCACAGAAGGTAATATTTTAAATTAACAAGCGTCATATAGCGCACATGAACTGGTTTTCATATTACAGGATGACACAAGTACATTTGTTCGAACATTACATCCTTAGTACATTCATCCGCTATAAGGCGGGCACCCTTAATGACATTTTCATAATACTGTTCGGGGTGGCGATGCTCCTTGCCCTTCGGTGGCCCCTCTGTCACCAGCTTCTCGGCGTCCATCTTCCCCCAGTGCACCTTCGCACGGGCCAAGGCCCTGCGTGCACCCACAATGCAGACGGACCGCTTAACGACTTCAAGCCGCGTACAGACATTTACCATCCGCTTGACAAGGCCGAAGTAGTTGTTGGGCAGGGGCTCGCCAGGCCACAGCCGGACTATGAAGTCCTTCATGACCAGTTCGGCCGCCTTGTGAAGTTCGACCAGTTGTTTCAGCTGGTCGCTCAAGGGCATTGGATGTTCGGCCCCAATATACTAGGACCAAAACAGCTTATCCTCGAGCTCCCCTCCTTAGCCTGGTAGAACTCTGCGGCATCAGAGATGTTGCGCGGCAGATTTGCGAATGCTCCTGGAGAGCTCCGAACTCGGGTATGTAAAAGGAAAGTCTCCTTCACATGCTTGCTTTACATAATGAAAGCCTTACCCGCAGCTATCTTCTTGGCCGCCTCAATTTCCTGGAGGTCCTTCTGGGCTTCGTCCTTGGCGTCTAGTGTGCTCTGATGGGCCTTCGCAAGCTCCGACTCTTGCGTCTTGGAGTCACGCTCCAAGGACTCGAATTTTTTGACAAAGTCCTGAAGCTCTTGCTAGACCTCATCAACTCATGCTGCTTGTTTTTCGCGCTCGGTGCGCTCCCTGGCCGCTTTGCCTTCGGCCTCGGACAGCGCCTTCTTAAGGGCCGCCACTTCGGCCGTGGCCCCTATTAAAATTCATCATGCTTATATTAGCATCAACGATTTTTTCCTTTATATAACATTCAGACAGGGTATCACTTACCTTTGTTCTCCTCGAGCTGCCTCTTCACGAGGCCGAGCTCTTCTTCGGCCCGCCCTAGGTTCTGCCTCAGTCCGGAGACCTCCACAGGAGCGGCAGCGGCGGCCAGCAGCGACGCCTGCTCATTCACATAGACATAATATGATTAGACTCCTGGGAATAATATTTGATCCTCTGTTCGGCCTTTCTTTTCGAACACCAAACAGAGCATCAGGGGCTACTGTCTATACTATGATACTTTCTCATAATTTGAATTACTTACCTCAAAGCCTGTCAGGAGACTGGCACAAGCTTCGGTCAATCCGCTTTTGGCGGACTGAACCTTCGCAATCACCATACTCATAAGAGTATGGTGTCCTTCATCAAGGGAAGCGCTCTGAAGCGCTTCCACCAAGTTAACCGATGCCTCTGGATGGACAGAGGTCATCAGCACAGGCGGCTCGCCACCTTGGCGAGGGGCTGTCTACCTGAATCCGGAACCACTGGAGGTTCTGGCGCAGTATCCGTCTGGGGGCCAAGCTTGCTGCGACCCCCCTCATCAGAATCCATGGGGATCTCCCCCCCCCATGAGCCTGGCATCGGGGGTTTCGCCTTGAGGCGCCTCCAGAACTATCTCTCCCTGGCCCGGTATCCTCTAAGATAACACCGAGGTGTCATCCGCGGGCCGGGGAGTGGAGGTCGTCGGGAGCGAATAGATGTTCATCTCCGACGAACTCAAGGACCCATCCGAGGAGGATAGGTCGATGTGGGCTTTGGATGGACTGCAAAAATATGTTTTGACATGATAAAGAAGCCATAAAGATAAACATGCCAGAAGTATTATGGTATCTGGTTACTTACGACTTCTCCAGGGGCTTGGCCTTGGGTAGCCACCCCTCGTCGCTATAGGCGGCTGTGGTGGAGTGGTCCGGAGGGAGGGTCCTTGCTTTCTTGGACCCTTCGGCCTCCCCGGAAGGGGCGGCCTTCCTTTTCTTCTCCCCCTCGGTTTGGGGGAGAGGGTTTTCCTCTTCCTCCTCCTCGTTGTCGTTGGAGGAGTGTGCCTTGGTGTCTCCGGACGACGAGTCCGACACCACCTTGCGCCGGAGACTTTTCCTGGTCCCCGTAGCTTTCTTCTTGGCCTTCTTCTCTGGCACCTCATAGGGCGCCGAAAACAGGATCTCCGTCATGAGATCAGTTGCTGGATCTTCAGGCAACGGAGCCGGACAGTCGATCTGCTCCGCCGTTGCCACATAGTCCTGTTAAATCAGTACGGCGGTTTAGGTTCCTCCCATGAATATACTGAGGAAAGGCACATCTTGTGAAATATAGAATGCTTACCGAATTGGCGTGGCGCTTGGCGCTGAGTCCGCGGTCCTCGGTGGTGGGAGGAGGAACTTCGCTGGCCTTGAACAACACCTTCCAGACGTCTTTGTGCGTCGTGTCAAAAAGCTCTCGCAGCGTATGGTGTTGGGCCGCATCGAACTCCCACAGGTTGAATGCCCGTCTTTGACACGGGAGGATCCGGCGAAAGAACATGACCTAGACCACGTTGACAAGCTTGATCTTCTTGCTTATCATATTTTTAACGCAGTTCTGGAGTCCGGTCAGCTCCGTGGGCACACCCCAGGCTAAACCCTTCTTCTTCCAGGAGGTGAGCCGCATGGGGATGCCGGATTGGAATTCGGGGGCCGCCACCCAGTTGGCGTCACGTGGCCCGGTGATGTAGAACCACCCCGACTGCCACCCCTTCACGGTCTCCACAAAGGAGCCTTCGAGCTAGGTGACGTTGGGCATCTTGCCCACCATGGCGCCTCCACACTCCGCCTGCTGGCCGACCACTATCTTCGGCTTTATGTTGAAGTTCTTTAGCCACAGGCCGAAGTGGGGCCTGATGCGGAGAAAAGCCTCACACACGACAATAAATGCTGAGATGTTGAGGATGAAATTAGGGGCCAGATCATGAAAATTCAGCCCGTAATAGAACATGAGCCTGCGGACAAACGGGTGGAGGGGGAATCCCAGTCCGCGGACAAAATGGGCGAAGAACACAACCCTCTCATGGGGTCCCAGAGTCGGAATGATCTGCCCTGCGTGTGGGAGCCGGTGCGCGATGTCTGCGGCCAAGTATCCGGCCGTCCGGAGCTTCGTAATGTCCTCCTCCGTGACGGAGGAGGCCATCCACTTGCCTCCCACTCCGGACATGTTTGGTTGTATGGAGAAGGTGAGAACTGGGGCGCTGGAGCTCAAGCGTGCGAGAATGGATGAAGCGATGAAAGAAGAAGGCGTGGGTGAAAGAGAAGAATCCTTATCTCTTTATAAAGGCGGTAGAAACTGTGCGCCTCCCCACTTGCCCGTTAAAATCGCTTATTTCCCAAGCGCCATGATTGATGGCGCGGTTGGGTTACCCATACCCGTATTGATGAGAATCCGGTGATAAGGGGACATGATCCCTGCTTCGACAAGACGTGTCAAGCAAACCGCCTCGCATTGCGTGCAGTAGCTGGTTGTGAAAAATGGTTTGAATAGTGACCGAACCGTGGCGTGATGTCATGTTATGAAAAGTTGTCAGCAGATTAGATTTGTGGAATATTGTACTCTCTATGGTGGTATGTGGAATTTGTCTTGCAGAGCCGGACACGATTCTTGTGTTCAAAATCTTCTATGGAGTATTCGGAGAAGGAACCCGCCTTGCAATGCCGAAGACAATCTGCGCGCCGGACTCATCGTCATTGAAGCCTGGTTCAGGGGCTACTGAGGGAGTCCTGGATTAAGGGGTCCTCGGACAGCCGGACTATATACTCCGGCTGGACTGTTGGACTATGAAAATACAAGATTGAAGACTTCGTCCCATGTCCGGATGGGACTCTCCTTGGCGTGGAAGGCAAGCATGGCAATTCGGATATGTAGATTTCCTTCTTTGTAACCGACTCTATGTAACCCTAGCCCCCTCCGGTGTCTATATAAACCGAAGGGTTTAGTCCGTAGGACAACAACAATCATAATCATAGGCTAGCTTCTAGGGTTTAGCCTCTACGATCACTCTACAAAAATACACTTCTGTGATGATACGTGTTTGTCACGGTAGGTCGCGTTTTTTGTCATGCATGTACATCCATGAAAAATTTATGTCAGAATCAAGATAGTCATACCTGTGCTGTCGTAGAAGTGTTCCATGACATTACCAAAATTATCATCGCGGAAGTGTCCACTTCCATGACGATAAATCGCGCGTCACAGAAGTGCTTTCATCAAGGGTGACTGACACGTGGCATCCACCGTAACGGAATGCCGTTAAGCTATCGGGTCGGGTTTTGGATCCAATAACCCATTAACATCCCCGACAAATGGGGATTTTCCATGCGTAAAATCATCATTGGTTGGAGGAGACACATGTCAGGTCTGCGCTGGCACAGGTGTCACTCATCCAATGGGCGAGACGCGCCTATGATATGTTGACACGTGGACCGGCCCATCAAGTTTAAATGGGCCGGCCCAACTAAAGGCCCACAAGATTTTGCGAACCATAATGGGCCGGCCCAGCTAAAGGCCCACAAGATTTTGCAGACCATAATGGGCTGGCCCAGCTAAAGGCCCACAAGATTTTGCGGGCCATATGGGCCGACCCAGGTAAAGGCCCACAAGATTTTTGTGTGTCGTAATGGGTCGGCCCAGGTAAAGGCCCACAAGATTCTTGCGGATCATAATGGGCCATCCCGGCTAAAGGCCCACGAGATTTCGCCGACATTAATGGGCCGGCCCAGCTGTAGGCCCACAAGAATTTGAGGACCCTAGTAGGCCGGCCCATTAACTAGCTGCCATGTTTTGGGCCAAATGCCGGCCCATATTTGATCCGGTCCATTAATGGCCTGCCACGTTCCGGGCCTAATAGTGGCCCATATGAGATCCGGCCCGTTAAAAGCCTACCACGTTCTGGGCAAAATTACGGCCCAGATCAGATCCGGCCCTTTAAGAGGCTATGAGCTCAATTATGGCCCATATCAGATTCGGCCCGTCAACTGGACACTATGCTTTTGGGCCCACTTGCTAAAGGCCCACTTAGTAATTCGGCCTGATATTAGTTTTGGCCTCTTAAGGGCCTGTGTAACATTTCGGCCCTATATTAATTTCGTCCTGTTAAATGCCCGTCATATAGTTGGGCCTAACTACGGCCCGGTTTGCATCCGGCCTGCTCGCAGCCGATATCTGATTGGGCCAAACAAGGACCGAGACAATTTTGGCCTGTTAAAAGCCTGTGATTTGATTCGCACAATCATGGGCCAGGGTCCATTTCGGGCTATTGCCGGCCCGTTAGCTGTTCGGCAGATTTCAGGCCCAACCTACATCGTGATTGCATGATGGCCCGATTATGTACCGTAATTTTACGGTTTGGCCGTTTACTGCGAAGACAGGATATATATACAGTAAAATAACTGCAGCATCATGAATAAGAAAAAACCTAGACTATACAATAAAGAAATTACAGCATATTACATCCACTGGGCATCAAAGTTCGCCACTATGATAATAAAGCACAAGCAGACAACATATTACATACACTGGGCATCAAAGATCGCCACCAGTGCAAATAAACACGCCGACAAAATAATATACAAAACCGACAGCACTTCAATAGAGTTCAAGAAAGGTTAGCCCTGCTGGGGAGCTGCAGCGCAAGCAGCTGAGCAAGATGATGAGACTGTGCTTGTTCAACACTTAAATCTTCCTCACCCTGAAAGATAAACAAGCAGACACATGACAGGTTTTGCACATAAAAGTATCAGTGCTGACAATTCATCGCATTTCTTACTGATGAATAAAGTGACACGGTTTAAAATTGCATTAACACAATATGGTATTTTTCAGGTCAAGACATGGCAGGAAATGACATTGTGAAGGAGATGGCAGCTTCACGACACCACTGGATTACAGATCAGGAACTCATAAGTATCAATGGTTAGTGTGCTGTCAATTTATCCCATTCCAGATTGGCAAATAAAGAGACGGTTTAAATAATACTCCCTCCGTCCGGAATTACTTGTCATCAAAATGGATTTGTCTAGAACTAAAATACATCTAGATACATGCATTTTAATGACAAGTATTTTCAGACGGAGGGAGTAGTAGAATGATATGACATTGTTCATAGTTAAGACATTGTAGAATATGACATTGTGCTGTAGTGGGTAGGTTCACCACACCACTTGATTATGGATGAAGAACAGAAGCATACATGCAGTGCAAAAGAAGATCACTTGCTCTGTATAGTTTAATTTACATGGTATGAATAAGGAACTTGGTTGTACAACTAAAACCTTAAATTGAGAAAGGAGAAACTTTTGTTTATGAACTACATAATAAACTTTAAACATGCAATTTGATGCAAACACCAAAAATAAACAGCTATTGCAGTCATGCCTAACCAAATATATACAACAAAGTTTGAAGGCTTGAGATGGACAAACTTACATTATTGGTGAAAACAGGCTCTATAAAGGCCTTGTCCATGCTGATGGGGGGGCAATTCAAGAAGTTTACCACAGAATCTTCTTCATAAGCATTGCCTTTATTATACATTTTGTTAAGAGTAAATATAGATGTGATAATATATGAAAAAATGGAGAATATTTAAGATAAGATGAAGAGTGATGCTACATAACCAAGTAGCTATAAATGTAAGTGCAGCGATACAGGCAAAAGGTACAACCAAGAGCAATGCATAGCTAAACTTCTTCAGTACCAACCTTATGGTAAGAGTAAATATAGATCTGATGTGTAGAAAACAGAGGGAAAGGAAAATAAGCTGCAGAGTGATGGTACATGAACAACTACCTGTCATTATAAGTACACTGATAAAGGACATCATGTACTTACAAGAACAATGCAAAGCTAAAAAAACATTGGCATTGGATATATTCTACACTAATGTAACCATTCATACAGATCAGATAATTTGGAGCGAACAATTGAGAAGCAAGCTGTCATGCATATTGCTGTCACATAATGAACCAGGTATGTATGCAAGTACAGTGATACAGGACAACAGGTACTAATAAGAGCAAAGCAGCGAGCAGCATATTTGCGATATCCTGTCGTTCTTTTCAAACAGGAATTCTTCTTCGAGCAAATTTCCTGCAAAAAAAGATCCGTAAGGCACATGCGGAAAAGTAGAAGTTCAAATTGTCATGTGATTTCATAGACAGTACCTCATCCTAGGAACGAGACCAGTGCATAACAAAGTTTTTCCATTCAATGTCTTCTAAATTTAGCACAGGAGACTTCACCGGAAATTCGTTTATAGACTTACCACCAAAGTGTGATTTCCTCAGGTAACACCGATACTGCTGCAATGCTTCCTTGAAAAGCACAAGCAAGCTTTGCTCGTCATGACTATCCAGATTGACCCTCGCCTAGTTACAACAATGTAATGTAAATCATTGATGTGTTCAATCAGCAGAAAACAGGAAAATAATAACCATGAATAATAGCACTTACACGTAAGTTGCACAGGAAGATGTGAAAATGGTGTTTGTCTTCACAATAATATTCCCATGATGGGAATATATGCACATAGTCCCTAACAACATTGAAAGCATTGTCTTTTAAACTGGGAATAAATGGAATGGGGTTCCAATCTGTAGGAATTGGCCGTCTCTGCAGTTGGGATAGGTCTTCGGCCGGTGGACTTGCTGTACTTTTTGCTGGAGTGGGATTTTTCTGTGGTACAACTGGTGCTATGGCAAATGAAATCGGTATACCTTTTGCTGGAGTGCAGGTCCTGTGTGGTGGGGCTAGTGGTGTTGCTAGTGAAGTATGGGTACAGTCTGCTGGAGTCGGTCCTACATTTTGTGTCACTGGTTGTACAGCCAATATAAGTGGGGTGATGTCTGATTTCTCCAGCACCACCATGTTTTTCAAGGACTTTGCTGGTGCCCCTTCAGGTTTGGCAATCACCCTATTCCTTTTTGATGTCTGATGCACACGAACAACATTTGAGTGGAAAAACATGGTATGATGACAGATGGAATATGTATTGATAATGGATGGGCATGGCATCTCGACATATATGATGAGTAAACTAAGAAGATGGCGGTGCAACAAAGTAGAAGAAATGCAATACAACATATGCAAGATACCCGCAATCAATAAAACATTGCCAAATTAGAACAGGCACCTTGATGGGTGAACAGGACAGGCCATCTGCCTTTGACTCCTCCAGGTTAGAATAGTCATTAGGATCATATTCTGAAGAAGAGTCAACAGGTGGGGAGCGTATGAGTTTCATTGCATCCAGAATGGCACTCAATGCCTTGGTGCCAATTTTGTAAGTCATTGCAATGTTTAGCTTCAAGAGTGGACTGCTGCTACTGTGGCACAAAGCAGCTACACAGATCATAGTGTAGATATAACGGGGAAACCTTAAGCATCAGAGTAAAATCAGCAAAGTGGGACTTGCTGGAATATATGTGCTACTATTGCTGGTATAGCTAGAAAGGCTTCGGATACCAGCTCTCTTCAAGTGAAGGTGCGGTACTGTTAATATCAGTGTAACTCTCAAAGGCGACACAGCTCCGCGCATTTCCTTGCTATTCTTATAGGATTCAAGTGGGCAGGCCACTACAAATCCTATTCCTATGTTTACAAGATCCTACGAATCAAAGAGGCTCAAAGTGTCCATCACAACCGACCATATAGACCTCTACACTGCAAATGTCCCTGCTCATCTTCAGTACAAGGAACATACTGTACTACTAGCATACTCCCTCCGTTCCAAAATATAAGTCTTGGTAGAGATTTCCACTATGGATCACATACAGATGTATCCAGATACATTTTAGAGTGTAGATTCACTCATTTTGCTCCATATGTAGTCCATGGTGGAATCTATACAAAGACTTGTATTTAGGAACGGAGAGAGTACATATTAAAGAAGAACGGAAGAGGAACATGGTAAAGAAGAGCAAGCAGATTTTGGATAATAAAATGTTGGTTGCGCAGTGCCCACACATGATGAACCAGAGCGCATTAAGAATGCAACTCCCAGCTGTCTCTCGACCATTTCAGGCGGTTGGATGAAGATCCTACGTCTCCTAACCCTTCTTCTTCCTCGTCTCTGATTCTTCCCATACAGAACACCGCACGGGCCGCCGGCCGGACCACCGGCCCCCACCGCCTGTGTTCCTCCGCCACCCCCACCCCCCCACCCCGCGTCGAGTTTTCTTCGTTCGGCGAGGCCCCACAACCACCCGAGCCCCTTGGATCGCACCGGCGAACTCCGGCGAGCTCTGAAAAATCGACTGACCCAATTTTGAAATTTAGTCTACTGTGATTTAACTAGTGTGGAATATAAAAGGGGAAAACCATAAGCATTGGGAGTATAGTGTTGAGCGTGCCATGGCGGATCTGAAGGTGCAAACCGGACAAAGGCAACTTCGCAACCAAGACAAGAAATCAGAGTAAAGCAGTGGCGATCTATTTTCTTGCTGCGATAAATAAGTTGAGCAGATACGAAAGAGTACCGCCTCTGGTGCGGCGCCGTGTACGCATCTGCTGAGAATTTGACGGTGCTGCGGTAGCGATGGCTGTCGGCGGCGTGGAAGCAGATCTAGGAGGGTAGACGGTGGCGGCGGGCGCGGTGGACGAGACGGTCGTAGGAGCGGCGCCGGCAAGGTGGACGACGGCGGGGATGAAGCGAGAGGACGGGATGCAAGGATCCCGGTCCGAAGCCGTGGATGAGAGAGGTCGATCTCTTGTAATGGACAGCGGCGTCGGGGTATCAGCTCCGGCATGGTGGAGGAGGACGGCGGTGGATGGGGTGGCGGACGGCGGCGGACGGAGGAGGGTGGGGTGGAGAGGGTGTTTTGGCGCCCACGGAGTACGAATGGGGAAAGGGGAGGTAGAGAGGAAGGGGGAACCATGTATTCAGGGCGCGCTTGTCTCAAATGCGAGGAAATTTACAAACTTAGCCCCCGTTTCAAATTTCTACTACATCACAGCAACATTAGTCGGTTGGGGATAGGACGGTAATCTCGCATACACCGAATATTTGCCGACGAGAGTTTGTTTTTGGCGCCCACCGTGTATGAATATGAATCGGGGAGGGAGTCGATTTCGGCCGAGGGCACACTGTGTTTTGGCGCCCACCGTGTATGAATCCGGGTGAGAGGCGGTTACGTCACGTTTGGGTGAAATTACAAACCTACCCCTATCGAAACCTATAGAAATCCAGCAGATAGGCTTTGGGTGGCAGGGATAGGCAGTAGTGATTTCCATCTCGCAGATTTTGGTTTCGGGCGGTTACTGCGACTTTCCCCGCTTCGTTCAAATTTTGCAGACTGCACGTTTACCGTGCCAACTCAATTCGAATCCCGTTTGTATTCTACTATTTTTTCGGGCGGGATCCATTTTCAATTGGAATTACATTCTATATACATCATTTTTTATATATACTTTCAAAAGCACAACAAAGAATTCTGCTCCTTTATATGTATAATATGATTTACAAATACAACGATCTCGAAATCTTAAGGTTGAATTCGAAAAATTTAACCAAATTATGTTCTACTAAAATGTATGGATCAGTAATATCTACATATTAAATAACATAGATGTGCGTGAATTCATATGAATATGCATGTTTGATAGATCAATTTTGGTTCGAGTATGGATTACATGTATCATCATCTCGAATTCAAATATTTGAATCCCTTTTTTGTTCACTCCTTTCACGCCCATCTCTCTCGCATGCATGCTCCTTCAGGTAGCTATCACTCTCTTTTCTCCAGCTCACCCGCACGCTCACTTCATGTTTCTCCTATCCTCGCAAACATGGTCTCTCGACGTCTCCCTTGAGAAGTGTCACACTCTCCCTATCATTATACATTACACGGTTTTCATTATCTCTCACGTCTCTACTGTTCTCTGGTATCACTCGGTACCTAAGCTTTCTTTTTCACCGCCACACACACAGTCTCCACTCGTCTTTCACTTTGTCTTTCTCTCTATGGGATTCTCTCACACACCCTATATGTCTCTACATATGACTCATACCACTAAAATTACTCTCTCTCTCTCCTGTAGACACAACATTTGTTGCGGTCTCCTTTTCGTCTCCATCCCAGACTGACATTATTCATTTGTTTACCGATCAGACAACCCCGACTACCGTCTCCTCTCTCTCTCTCTCACAGACACACACACACAACTCCTGCTTCCACTCCCCTTCCCGACTACCGTCTCTCTCTCACACACACCCAAAACTCTCGCTTTCGCACCCCGACTCGTATTTCTCTCACAAACATTTATCGACTAGCTAGCCTCTAGATAGGTTTATACACCCGCACACTCGTGCTTCCACCATCGCATACATGTCTCTCTCCCGCTCCTTGTATCTATGTAGCTTTTTCTTCCCTTCTTGAGACACGCCCTCTCGATCGTGCACACACACACTATCGCCTCATTTTAAGCTGATACCTATCGCACACACACTACTTGTGTCTTTGTCACACATGCACTCCGTCCTCCTCCACTCTCCCTCTCTCTCACACACACATGGGCTTTTTGCAACAACTAGCAAGATGCCCATGCGTTGCACGGAACATCAAGATGCATTTGTATGAGTAGTTTATCTTGTGGGGGAAAAGGATGAACGAGGGAAGGCCTTATTTGCAAATGTGGAGAGGGGTGTGGGTATCTTTTTGCAAAATTGCCATAGTTTCCTTCCTATCCGTCAGATATAGATCGGACGGCCTATATTGCAGGATGGCAGGCACACGATCATCACCGACAATGCTTTTTATAAGAGTAGGGATAAAAAATAGAGTTGGTGATGATGGTGGGCCTGCCATCCTGCAATGTAGGTCGTCCGATTTATATCTGACGGATAGGAAGGAAAATATGGCAATTTACCCGCACTCTTCACCACATTTGCAGATAAGGCCTTCCCTCGTTCATCCTTTTCTCCCACAAGATCTTGATGTTCCGTGCAACGCACGGGCATCTTGCTAGTAAGAGTAGAAATTAGACATATACCACTTCTCGAATCTTGAAACCAACAACATTCCTCCCTTATCTCATCAAAACCGCCAAAGGAATATATTTTGAGTGAAACATAACATATTTTTAGTGATATACGTATTTCAAAACTAGACTTTTTTTCTATCAAATCGGTGAATATGTATTAATCTACTTTGATCGTGTGGCAACGCATTGGCACATTGCTAGTAGTTATTATAATTTTTTGGACACCAGACAAACGGTGGAGTACATATACGAAGAGAAGAGGTGCACACACGCAGTCGGCCTCTCGCTGTCTCGCACACATGAGTGTTACGTAAAGGCGACGTTAACAAATAAACCCTAAAACCCTAGGTGCACGATTGCTGCATTCGCGGGTACCGGGTACGTGGTGGAGCACCTTTGTAGGAGTTGATGGTCGGGACCATAGGTGAACGACTTGGAGCGCGGTGGCTCGCCAGTTGCCACAGATCGAGTAGCCACGTTTAAAATATCGTTTTTTAGCGGGGTTAAGAGTTCCGATTTTCAATGGCACGTTATAAGTAGTAAGTAGTTTTTAGAACGATTGGTATGGAGCGAAAATGGAATTCATAGTACTACGTACCTCCTTGGCGTATGGTTGTATGGGTTTATGTTGCGAGATGTTGAACCTGGTAGTTCTAGGGAAAATACTATGGTTTAGATTTAGATGCTGGTTTTCAGTAATCGGAAGGGGAAACCCTTCTTTGATTAAAAAAACTACTACCTCCATTCTGGTTTACTAGTCCCCATCGTACTTTGGGTCAAAGTTTGTCCACGAATTTTACTTGTAAAATGTGAATGGAAAACGAGATTTTGTTATACCCAAACAAAAAAGGACTGGAGGGAGTGATTGCTCTGACACGGACGCGACCTCTCATAGCGCAGGCATTGAACCGGCGCGCCGGCCAAGAGGGCCGCACTCGCTGCAGGCCCGGCTGAGCACGCCTCCTCGCCGCGTGCAACCAGCTTAAGACTGCCCCGCCTGCCTTCATTGAATCCGCGCGTGTGCCGGCAACACGTCCTTCCGCGAGCCGGCAGGCATTTTAGAACAGAAAAATGACTAAAATATAATTAATTTACGCATGGTCTTGACTTGTTGTGCTCGCACTGGTAGCAGGAACTAGTAGAGGTTTTTCTTTATTTATAACTCTCCTCACATTTTTTTGGCTTTGAAGTGAATCATGGTTGTGGACATTATGTATGAATGTGCAGATATCTGTGAACATGAGTTTGATGTGGAAGTTGAACTTGGAATGTCGGGCTTGCGCGTGAACTATACCATGTCCAATGCTTCGTCTGTTATTGTTTGGAAAGTAATTGTTGTTATTACATGACCCAAAAAAACATTTTGTGCCACATCAGTAGATGCACAGACATCACAACAGGCATGCTGACTGGATAAACATTTGAACCTAGCTATTATGAAGGAAATTTTGTATTGACAACAGTTTTAGATAGCAGGAGACGCCTAGCCTGCTCTGCCTCTGCTAGCTTATTTCTGGCTTCTTCCATCTCTTCTTTGGCTTGGGTGAAGAGAGCATCTGATTGCTCTTTTCGCTTCTTCAGGAACTCAGCTACATTCTCAAGGGCTGCTGCACGCTTTCTTTCAGCCTTTACTAATGCCACGAGGACACGAACAGCTGACGACTCCACCTGGCTTGTGTGTAATCCAGCATCATCTGGGAATTTGCACCTTGTGTCTAATCCAGCATCATTAGGGAACTGGCACCTTGTGTGTAATCCAGCCTCATTTTGGAAACATGATCTCGAGGTTGACCATACTTCCCTCCTCGCAGGAACTGCATCCTGACATGAAGTTACTTCTTTTTTAGATCAATACTCAGAGAAACCTAGATCCATTTAGTAGAAGCCAGATAAACAGAACTCGGAGAAGTGAATTCAAAAGGAAAAGAAATATAAAAACAGACTACAAGGTGAGAACACCCACTTCCTACATCAAGTTAAAAATGAAAGCATTAGGACGATTAAGACTCTTCTTATTACACATCGAAGAACACCACGCTTAAGAGAAACAGAAACTACAACATATACACATCGAAGAACACGAGGCTAAACGAAAGTAATTGAAAGGGTGTTACTTACCAAAGCTTGTTTTACAGGTTCGGTGCAGCTCCTCTTTAACTTGCCACGCTCCTTGAAGATGTCCCGAATATCCCGTGTTTGGTCTTCATTGCTCCTCTGCATGTTCACACTCGTGGTTTTAAAATCTCAACATGGCAAGAAAAATACTACTAGTAATACTCGCGCATCTTGTGGGCAACATTAAAGCACTCGTCTGCCATGTTAGAGCATCTCCAACAGAATCGCAACGCGCGGCGCTTTAAAAAAGCGTTTACAGTGCTGAGATCGAGAAGTAGATACTAGAGAGTAGAGGATAGTTCTCAGCATAGATAGATAAAAAAAGATAATTCAACTACTCCTCGTCGTCCGACTCCTCCTCGGTGATGTCCTCCTCCGACGTCTGACTGTAGGCGTGAAGATACCGATCGTCATCGGATTCCCAGGGCGACGCTGCTCCTAGCCTCATGTTGAATTGAGCGTCCGCTTTTCGCCTACGCTTGTCCTCGCGATAGGCGGCTCGCTCCGCCCTCCTCTTATCCCTCTCCGCCCTCCTTTGCGCGTAGAACTTGCGCTCGTTGATGATGTCCTGCGGGAAGTGTTGGCCCCACAGCACCATGGCTTCCTCATCCATCTCGGCGATGCCGAGACAGTGCTCCCGCCTCCGGTTGTCGCGACGATACTCGTCGGTGCTAAGCCGCGGCAGAGGCGCGAGCTCCTGCGCCCGCTCCCGCGTCGGTACATTGGGGAAGTTCAATGTTCTATGAGGCCACCGGAGGCGCCACGCCGCCGCATCGTATGCGCGGGCGGCCTTGTTGGCGGTGTCGAAATTGCCGAGGCCGAGGCGCATCCCGCGGAACCGGATCTCGGCGGAGAAGCCGCCGGAGGGGCGCGCGCGGACGCCGCGGTATCCCCAAGTTTCCCGGCGACGCGGCGGCATGGTGGCGTGGCGGCGGCGAGGCGAAAAAGAGCGGGGAGAGAGCGGTGGCGAGGCACAGAGCGGTGGCAAGGCACAGAGCGGTGGGAGGGCATTGGATTTTATAAAGCGCGACGGACGCCGCGCGCCAAAACTAGCGCCCGCCCGGCCGCTTTTTCCCGCGCGCGCGCGATCCTTTCCCGACATCTCTGCTATCTCTACTCTCTTCTCTACGGTTATATTTATTTTATATTTAATATTTAATATTTATCTCTACTTCCTTTACTGTCTACTTTTTTCTCTATACTTTTTTTCTTGCAATATAGGCCGTCCGATTTATATCTGACAGATAGGAAGGAAACAAATGGGAATTTTGCAAAAAGATACCCATACCCCTCTCCAGATTTGCAAATAAGGCCTTCCCTCGTTCATCCTTTTCTCCCACAAGATAAACTGCTCATACAAATGCATCTTGATGCGTGCAACGCATGGGCATCTTGCTAGTTCTAAAAACCTTTCCATCATTTGCCACACTATTGGCTGCAGATGAAAAACCTACCCAAGCACAACGCGATACAGGAGCGACGCACAATTACAATTTGATATTCTGTTGGACAATGGAGGCTATAACCAATTACTTTTACGGGAACAATAGCACCCAGGAAAATTGAAGGGTAGGTATGAACAAAATTGGAACTGCACATGTACTGCTAAGTGATTCAATACACACATTACCAATCGAGGAGGAGAACGATGGTCGCGGCAGCCTCTGTGACTCATGGTCGGCAACAGGAGTCAGTTCATTGTCCATGACGGTGGTACTTCTGCGCTTGGCGTCGGCTTCCGAGAAGCAGATCTGAGACCGCGGAAGACGATGCCGGGGAAGAGGCTCCGTCTACGATGACGACGGTGGACCGGCTCCAGTGCGGCGTACGAGGTCGTCGATGAGGCAGATGCGCTGCGGTGGACGAGTGCGCCGATGTAAAGGGGAGGAGCACAAAGGCGGCGGTGTCGTGGAGAAGTCTATTTTGCGGTGGGGATAGAAAATGGGGAGTATTCAGGTGTACTACTCTGGGTGCCGGGTGGGGTGGGCTGGGTAGGGTGAACCTGAAGTTACGAAAACAGCCCCCTACCAAGCGTCGTCCGTAGGCCTGTTCCGAAGGCTATGATGGTAACTTCCCACTGCTCGAATCAGGGTCGCGGGAGATTTTCCCGCCGACCTCAAAATTTTGTGACACTGGACTCCTCGTGTGGCGTGTAGGTTTAGTTGCTTCCTCCTCAAGTTGGGGAAGCAGCCTGCACCTCAGGTAGCTCTTGGATGGGCGTTCTAGTTTATACTCTTCGGCCGCCAGGACTTTGGTCCATCTGTCGGCTAGCAGGTCTTGGTCAGCTCTAAGCTGCTGTTGTTTCTTCTTGAGGCTGCTTGCCGTGGCTATGAGTCTGCGTTTGAAACGCTCTTGTTCGACGGGATCCTCTCGCACGACGAATTCATCGCCGTCGAGGCTTGCCTCGTCTTCGGAGGGAGGCATGTAATTGTCGTCCTCATCCTCTTTGTCGGCCGCTCTCTCCTGAGGGCTGGCTCCTTTGTCCTCCTGTACTAAATCCTGCTGGAGGGGGTTGTCTTCAGCACTATCCGGTGTATTGTTAACTCCGGTGCCGGAATCGCCGTTTTTGCTTTGGCGGGACTTAGAGCGGCGCCGCTGACGTCGGCGCTTGGGTTGCTTCTTGGAGGGGTCATCCTCCGTTCTCTCCTCGCCATCCCCCGCTTTAGGGGTGTCCACCATGTATATGTCATATGACGAGGTGGCTTTCCAGTTCCCTATATGTACTGGTTCTTGATCGTCTCCTTCATCGGCGTCCATGCCATCGATGTCTTCAGAGTCAAAGTCGAGCATGTTGGTTAAATCATCGACAGTGGCTACGAAGTGGGTGGTGGGTGGGCTGCGAATTTCTTCGTCGTCCGTATCCCAACCGTGTTGGCCATAGTCCGGCCAGGGCTCTCCTGACAAAGAGAGGGACTTTAATGAATTCAGGATGTTGCCGAAAGGTGAGTGCTGAAAGACATCCGCGGCGGTGAACTCCATGACCGGAGCCCAATCAGGCTTAACCGGGAGAGGTGCGGGATTTACGGAGTCCGGATCGGAGTCACGGGCCTTGCGAGGGACTAGGCTGGTATCCGGCTCTATCACCGTAGAGATTGCAGTTTCCGGGGTGGCGTCTAACCGTCTATCCCCGACTGGCGTAGTGGGCTCCGAGCTAATGGTCAGAGTGTACACCTGAGCGACGCTCTGGGCGTTGTCCGATGAAAGAGCTAAATCGTGCCCATCATGACAGTGTGGCGTGCCCAGTTGTGGCTCGAATCCGTCGAAGATCAAGTCCCCGCGGTTGTCGGCCGTGTAGTTCAAGCTTCCAAACCTGACCTGATGGCCAGGGGCGTAGCTCTAGATCTACTCCAGATGGCCGAACGAGTCAGCCCGTAGTACGAAGCCGCCGAATACGAAGATCTGTCCGGGGAGAAAAGTCTCATCCCGGGCCGCATCACGATTGATGAGCGAAGAAGCCATCGGGCCTAAAAGGCGACGACACAGAGGAACTCTCAATGAAAGCACCAATGTCGGTGTCAAAACCGGCGGATCTCGGGTAGGGGGGCCCGAACTGTGCGTTTAGGCGGATGGTAACCGGAGACAAGGGACACGATGTTTTTACCCAGGTTCGGGCCCTCTCGATGGAGGTAAAACCCTACTCCTGCTTGATTAATATTGATGATATGGGTAGTACAAGAGTAGATCTACCACGAGATCGGAGTGGCTAAACCCTAGAATCTAGCCTATGGTATGATTGTTGTTCGTCCTACGGACTAAAACTCTCCGGTTTATATAGACACCGGAGAGGGCTAGGGTTACACAGAGTCGGTTACTATGGGAGGAGATCTTCGTATCGTATCGCCAAGCTTGCCTTCCACGCCAAGGAAAGTCCCATCCGGACACGGGATGGAGTCTTCAATCTTGTATCTTCATAGTCCGGGAGTCCGGCCAAAGGTCATAGTCCGGCCATCCGGACACCCCCTAATCCAGGACTCCCTCAAGAGGATTACATTGAGCAAAGAGTAATGATCAACATTTAACTTGATAATGCGTATTTTTTTAGAAGAACAGGAAGGCTCCTCCCAGGTTCCATTATCAAATGAAACCCAAAGTGTCTAACATCAGCTCACTGAGAGGAGCAGTTTAAAGGAAGGACTGCGGTGAAAGCCACTCAAGTTTAATGACAAGCTTACAAAATCAAAAGCGGCAAAGACATGGGCCATAAGCTCCCACACACACACTACATGTTTTCTAAATGCACTTGATAATGCGTATGTCCAGGTGAACCTCCTTGGAGTCCCCGTGCACCGCGTCGGCAGGTAAAGGATGCCATGGGTTTTCCAAGTCCACATTGGCGGGATAGTCCCAGCTCCCCAGAGGCCAAGTCCATCCGATGAGGCCGGTGTCGCTGCCCACGCGACCCAGAGCGGTAGTAACATTGATCATGCACCCGTACATCTGCCTCGTGTTAGTGTCAACGTCAGTGGCGACGCCCCTGACGCACATTACAGAGACGGGGCGGTGGCCTGTGCGGGCCTCGCCGGTGCCCACGATCAAGAGGAAGACGCTGTCGTCCTCCTCCGAGACTAGCAGGCGGCGGTGATTCTCCAGCAACTCTGGCATGGTGAACCAGTAGCCCATGTCGTACTTGATGTTCTCCGCCAAGGGCCAGTAGTGACCGTTGCACGCATCTGTGAGGTGATGCACCATGTCCGCCGGCGAGCCACAAAACGTCATAGGGCACTCATAGCAGTGGACGAAGGGCTCCTTGGAGGCATCGACCAGGCCGTCCATGAAACGGGAGTGGCTGTAGGGGACGTTGCGCCAGTTGAATATATGAGCAAGTTACTACAAGATTTAATCCGAATAAGCACAAAATAAATCATGACGGCTATAACAGAGATGAAACTAATCATGTGGACTAGCATAGTAGTAGGATACAGAGTAGAAACATGAGTTCTACCATGATTTCAAACAGGAAGGACAGAAACACATACAGTGCAACGGGAGCAACACCGTTGGCGTTGAGGTTGTCGCCCATGTCGTTGAGGAAGAGGTTGCTGAGGTTGGGGAAGAAGTCGTCATCGGTGAAGTCGTGGCTGCCAGCAGTCGCGAGAGTGCGCTCCCCAGATTTCAACAGCACCCACCGAATGGAGCGCAGGAGGGAGTGGATGTAGGGGACGTTGCGGCCGCCGAATGGAGTGCAGGAGTAGCACATGAAGCAGTAGATGGTGTCCTTACTAGTACTCCCTAGTCTCTATCTATCTATATCTATATATATCTACTCTTATAGAAAACTAAGTTGGTGATGATGGTATGCCTGCCATCTCGTAATATAGACCGTCCGATCTATATCTGACGGATAGAAAGCCAACTATGACAATTTTACAAAAGATACCCGCACCTCTCTCCGCATTTATAGATAAGGCCTTGCCTCGTTCATCCTTATCTCCCACAACCTCGTGCTCCTCCCTATGTCTCTATCTCTACTACTCTTTTTTATAACAAATCGAATAGTGTTGCGTCGTCCGCTGCATGCCCGGCTGAACACGCCTCCTCGCCTCCATCATCACCAGCTGAGTCTTTTATAGGAGTAGGAGTAGAGAAAATCCGAGTTGGTGATGATGGTGTGCCGTGCAATGCACGGGCATCTTGCTATTTTTTTGCATATAAGTCCAAACACCACGTAGACACGGTCTTTGAGCACGGTTCATAGTCGTTCCACGATCGGGCATTGAAGTTTGTAACTATTTTAGATTAGAATATACTACTCCTCCGATGCTAGTAGTAGAGAAGAGTCCTACTCTACTACTCTACTCTAGCAAGCTAGGGCATAGTACTGTAGTAGGTACTGTAGGGAGTACCGATACTGTGATCACTCAAGCAAGTTGTCTGGCATCGATATGACCCTACGCTGTTGGTATGTGTCTCGTAAGTCAAGCGGCGTGTTGTAGTCATCATCACATGTCCACTTCCCGCAGCACATATTCGCTTCTCCATCTATGTCCACACATAATCTCGTCCAAGCTTCCATCCCCGCTAAGGCGCCTCCCCCCTCGTCCGAAACCCAAGCACTAACAATGGCAGAACCGAGCAACATCCGCCGAAAGAGTGGCTGGAATTCGCTCCCCACAGAGGTAATCAAGCTCATTGTTTCGCGTGTGGACAATCTCAGTACCATGCCGCTCGCCGCGTGCTCGTTGGGGTTGTACCGTTTACTCAAAGCCCTCAGGCCGGAGCTTTTTAAGCCAGCTCCTTGCTTCCTGGTGCCGCCTGATCTTCAGAAATGGCATGTCACGCAACATAATGATCGTAGGGTGGCGAGCATCAACCCCCTTCACTGCGATCCAATCCCCGTCAGCCTCAGCTACATTAACGGTATGTACTGGGTGGGCATGAACACGTCTTGGATGGTGCTCGTCGACGGTCGCGGCAGCTGGATGCTCGTGGAGGTCTACACCCGGCGATTGATCCCCCTTCCTTCGATTAACACTGCACTGCTTTTGCACCGCGGCCCAGAATACTCAGAATCTTACAGTAGCCAACATGATACCAAGTTTGATTTGCTCAAGGTTGTAATCTGCCAAGTGCCCACAAGATCTGTGAATTATAAAGATTTCAGGCTAATTGCATTCTTTAACAGTGGTCTCGCCTATCTGACAGGTCACTACGGTAAGTGGATAAATCTGCACGTCCATCGCAGGATCATACATCCTCCATGGTTCTCTGATGCCATTGAACACAAGGGCTTCATTTACGCTGTCGACTCCTTCTATGGCTGGACGTATTGCTGGCCTACTCCAGTAATTGCTACAAATGGCTATTACAACAGTATGTTACTTTCCTATGATATCATGATGGCTTGCTTATATTACTGTCAACATTTACTGAAAAAATATTCATGCTCATAACATGATGTTCTCAAGATTGACTAAATCAAGAGCCCTTTTTTATTTGACTCCAACTTGATATGATGTTGTAGGCCGCTTGGTGTCCCTACCCTTCCTAATCCTAGAACCTTTCAAAGAAAAGCGGCATGGCAGTTGCAGGTGGTTCCTGGCTCGATCAGACGATGGCGAAAGGTTGATGATCGTTCGCACGTACCGGACGTGTTGTTTTTGCGGAATGCAATCACAGTCGCTGCAAGGTCTTTGAGTAGGATCCCAGCTTCTCTGGGCCTTCATGAATTTTTGACTGGAGGCTGGTAAGTAGCCTTGGTACACGCTCTCTGTTTGTCGGACTGAATTATCCGATTAACCAGGAGATAACCGACGGCAAGGATCATGATGGCAGCGCGGTTTCGTTCATCAGGCAAAACTGTGTGTACACAGTGTACCATGCGTCTCTACATGCACCATACCCTGATATGTGCCGCCACGCTCTGCAGCCCAAAGTAGGAGAGAGGGTCGCAAGTATCAGACTTCGACCTGCTGGCTGGAGTTTCCCCCGTCAGGCACCCATCTGGTTCAAGCCGTCAGCCAATCTCCATAGCTTAATAAATAGTAACGTCTAACTGAGCCAGTTAGTTAGATGCATACACTTGGTGTAGTAGGATCTTTATTTAGTTTGATGCATACACTTGTTCTTTTTTGGTAGCCCTTTTGTAATGATGGCTGATGTTTGGTTTGGAAGAGAGAGCTACGTCTTCACTCTTCTGGCCTGTTTACTGCTTCTGTTGCACCCCCAGCCCTGGTTGCTGCCGCTGCTGTTTTCAATGTACAATCAGTAGTATATTTCGTCTGTTGGTTGAATAAATGTGTTGTTAGAACGACAAACACAATGTTTTGGAAGTCGTTGCACGGTTCGATCCTTTAGTGCCCCGTACCGTACGTAGCTCATACTATTTTTTGTACGGAACACATTTTCCACTTGTTGATAACATGCAGCCCACTCATGAAGGCCCAATAGAGAAGCCCATAATTAACTGGAAGGGAGGTTCTCACATGAATCCGGCCCAGGTACATGCTCATGGTCCCCTAAACATAAATAAGTAAGTAAATAAATAAAGCTAAATGCTCATGCACCAGTTCTTTGCGGAAATAGGTAGCCCAGTATTTCTTTTTGAAGAATACCCAAGCTAGGCCTATTTGTTTTCTCCGAATTACTGGGTTGCAAATCTTTCAAGACGAGGAGGGATGCATTCCGTCCTGGCCAAAGAGTATGGTCAATGTCTGTTAAAAGTAAAAATCAAAAGGGGTTGAAAATTCCAAAAAAATTATAGCAAATGGGATATATTTTTTTGAATTTTGTTCTTCACTGATATCTTATACGTATTTCATTGGATTTAACATGACATAGTACTAATTTATTTTTAAATTTGTTTTAGTATGGCTATTAATTTTTGGATTAAGAATATTTCGTTCCCTAGCAAAAATTTGCGAATTTTCAAAATTTCCCACATATTTAGTTAATTTTTTGACCCTGGTACTGACCAGAAAATGGCCGACAATTCTAAAGATGGAAAACAGGCTGCAATAATTCCATATGAATTAGAAAATGAGTAAAAATTATAAAAATAATAGGAAATGGGTTGTACACGCCACAAATTTCGAGGCTGACTTGTTTACGCAAGGCTTTGTCAGTGAACACACGATTCTAGCAGCAGTGACTGTTGGATGTCCATCCAACGGCCGACGTGCTTCTTCAATTTCTTATCTTCCTGCTCCAGCCGCCTAAACTAGCGCCGATGGGACTGTCTGCTCCCTCCTCTTGTGGCCCGCTGTGATGCCGCACAGGCTTCCCCGGCCCACCCTACTCCCTCCGCTGGCCTGGCCGCACGCAATCAACTGCCTCCTTATTACGCGAAAAAAATGATTCCTCCCACTGACATCTGGGGCGCATCGGTTGGGAGGCTGACCTGTGGGCCTACTATGTTGACGCATACGCAGGGCTTGTCAACTTAGTCAACAAACGATTCTAGCAGAAGCAACCGTTGGATTTGAATCGAACAGTCTTGCCGCTTATTCAATCACTGCTCTTCTTGCACCAGCCGCCCAAACCAGCGCCGGGGAGACCGCCTGCTCCTGCCTCTAGTGGCCGGTTGTGCTGCCGTTGAGGCCTCATCGCCCCCTACTACTCTCACCGCTATCCAGGCCCTGCAGCGACGGCAGCCTCACACCGCAGACGAACCAGTGAACCCTCGTACTCCTCTCCGCGTGGGCATCCACTGCCGCGTCTTCCCCGGCTTCACGTCGTCCCCTTCCTAAGCCTCGCCGTCATCCACCGCCTTGGTGCTCTCGGCGCGGCGTGGTCAATGTGGTCAACGACATTGCATCGGAAGAGTACTGTACGTGGAGAGGCTGACAGCTGGGTCCATGGCCACAGCTCAGTTTTTTGTGATTTTCCAAGTAAGTCACTTTGTCAGGCCTGTTGGGCTGCAAATCTTTCAAGATGAGGAGAGCTTTCATTCGGCTGGCTGAGAAAATGGCCCATCAGTAATGAGAAATGGGCTGTACATTTTTAAAACACATCAAACCGGCAATTAGTTTCAAATATCTTTTTTTTCTCATTTCAAGATTTTAAATTACATTAATTTTTATGCATGGAGAATTTGTTGGATTTTATATTGATATACATTTATTTTTAAAATCAGTTTGAATGTGAGTCGAAATTTTGGGATTAAAAACAGTTCGAACCGCACCGAAATATGCAAAATTTTGTATAATTTTTTAACCATGGCCACAATATGGGCTGTAATGCTAACAAAAAGAATATGCGCTCCAAAAAACCTTAATAATTACAAAATGGGTTGTAAATTATTAAAAATAATGGTAGATGGGTTGTATGCTATTTTCCACAGATTTGAGGCTTTCCTAAAAAAAAAGGTTGACGCACAAGCAGTGACTGTTGGATGGCCATCCAACGGCTATCGTGCTTCTTCAATCTCTGCTCTTCCTGCTCCAGCCACTCAAACAAACGTCGGCGGGACTGCCTGCTCCCTCCTCCCCGCGGCCGGCTCTGACAGCTCGGACCCACCAGCTATATCTTCGTACGCAAGGAAGTGCCTCCTTATTACGCACAAAAAATGAATACTCCCCCTATTAGCTGGGACCCAGTATTGTGGCAGGCTGACTTCTGGGCCTACTAAGTTGACGGGGACGGAGGGCTTTGTCAACTTAGTCAATATGCATGATTCTAGCTCCAGTGACCATACGATGTCCATCCAACGGCCGTAGTGCTTCTTCAACCTCTGGTCTTCTTGCTCCAGCCGCCCAAACCAGCGCCGGTCGTGCCTCGTGCTCCTGCCTCCCGTGGCCGGCTGCGATGCAGCGGAGGTCTCACCGCCCCCTACTACTCCCACCGCTGGCCAGGCCATCCCTCTACTCACCCACACCCGCTATTATTCTACGGCGACGGCAGCCTCACACCACAGCGAACCAGTGAACACTTGTACTCCTTTACGCGTGGGCATCCACTGCCGCGTCTTCCCCGGCTCCGCGTCGTCCCCTTCCTAGGCCTCGCCGTCGTGCACCGCCCTGGTGCTCTCGGCGCGGCGTGGTCAACATGGTCAAGGAACGGCTTCCATCGAACCTGGACTGTACTAGAGAGGCTGATAGCTGGGTCCACGGCCGCAGCAAGGAAGTGCCTCCTTATTACGCGCAAAATAATTATTCCTCCACCTGACAGCGGGGACCCACCGGATGGGCCACCATATTTCGCGAAAAAAATGTTTCCCCCCTGACTGCTGGGACCCACCAGGTACACCTTCGCACGCAAGGAAGTGCGTCCAGGCAAAAAAAAAACGATTCGCCCCCCTGACTACTGGGACCCACCAGCTACATCTTCGCACGCAAGGAAGTGCGTCCGGGCAAAAAAAACGATTCGCCCCCCTGACTGCTGGGACCCACCAGCTACATCTTCGCACGCAAGGAAGTGCATCCGGGCAAAAAAAACAAAACGATTCGCCCCCCTTGACTGCTGGGACCCACCAGCTACATCTTCGCAGGCAAGGAAGTGCCTGACAGTCGGGACCCACCTGGTCGAAGCGTACGTAGCGTTGTCATTCTGGTCGCGAACGTGTACGTACATACTGGTCGATGTAGAGGCGCGCACGTGTCGTAGTAGAGGCGCACACTTGTCGTAGTAGAGGTGCGCATGTGGCATGTACACGTACGTACATCGATGAGGGCGCAAGAAATAAAATACAGCCACGTACGTACATATGGGCAGGGTCTCGAACGCCTACTCGCGCATACGTACATGGCTAGGTCGGAACGGAGAAACAGCGTCGTCGTCGTGTTCATGGGGAGCCAACTGGCTGGGTCGGAACGGAATGCGTGGTCGTGTTCATCGGGAGGGCTTGGAAGGAACAGGCGATGGAAACGAGGCATGGCGTACCGCACAATGGAGGAAACGGACCTCCTACGTTTGGAACGGGGTCCTGTTGATCGGGAGGGGTGTGGCGTACCGCAAAACGGAGGAAACGGACCTCCTACAGTCAAAACGGGGGTCTTGTTGATCGAGAGGGGTGTGGCGTACCTCAAAACGGATGAAACGGACCTCCTACGGTTGAAACGGGGGTCCTGTTGATCTGGAGGTGTGTGGCATACCACAAAACGGACGAAACGGACCTCCTACGGTCAAAACGGGGGTCATGTTCATCGGGAGGGGTGTGGGATACCGCAAAACAGGACTCCATGGGATACTGTTCATCTCCACCGTCGACCTCCTCCAGCCTCCACGGGCTACCATCGACCTCCTGTTCATCCAGCCTCCACCGCGCGCTACTCCATCGGCTACTGTTCAACCACCCCTCCACCATCTACTGTTCATCCAGCCCTCCACTGTCTACTGTTCATCCAGCCCTCCACACCACGGGGTCCTATTCAACCACCCCTCCACGGGCACCCCTCCACCGTCTACTGTTCATCCAGCCCTCCACACCACGGGGTCATGTTCATCCAGAGGCAACGCCACCAATCACTGTTCATCCACCCCCCCCCCCCCCCCCCCGCAACGCTCACTGTTCATCCAATCGATCGGCTTCAGTTAGCAGCAGTAGTGAAGGAATCGCTCCATCAGGTTCACTTAACAGCCATCGATCGATCGCTCGGGTTCAGTAACACGTAGCCTGCAATGCAATCGCTCGGGTTCAGTTAGACCCCAACGCCTCGCTCGGGTTCAGTTAGAGCCAACGCCTCGCACACACGTGCATACGTGTATGAGAGAAACGCGCATCGCTCGGCCCCCGACCTCCCATCATAACCGGCAACTCCCCGAAATTTTCCTCCCCCTCGCTTCTACCATGGTTTTTTCCATCATGGACGGCCCAAAGAATGTCATGCAGCTGCGTCTCTGGCCCGCCCAGGACAAAAAGCCCATTTTCTGTCATGATTTTTTTCATAGAAGTAGGAGCCCACCACATCTATGATGATACCGGGTTATGTCACAATTATCGTCATAGAAGTGTCATATGTATGACAAAAAAAATCGTTCGGCCCAAAATGTCACGGATGTGTCTTTTTTTTGTAGTGGATCTCGTGGTAGATCAACTCTTCTGATACTCATATCATCAAGATCAATCAAGCAGGAAGTAGGGTATTACCTCCATCGAGAGGGCCCGAACCTGGGTAAAACATCGTGTCCCCTGCCTCCAGTTACCATTAGCCTTAGACGCACAGTTCGGGACCCCCTACCCGAGATCCGCCAGTGTTGACACAGACCCCCTGGGTCTTCATTGCGAGCATAATCCTCTGGTTTTGGCGAGGGGCAATGAATATTCTCGACCACCTTCCTCCATGTCTGCTTTAAGACAACCAGACAATTTGATTAGTGTACCTTGATAACGAGGTAGAACAGTGCTGATAATAAAAAACTTACCCATTCAATAGGGTTATACATGGAAAAACCTTCCCGGCAATATAAACGGTTGAAGTATTCTTTCTCCCCCTTATAAATATCGGCCAGGATGATGGCCAGTTCGGCTGGGGTATCCGGGCCCTTGCGTCTATAACGAGATGTGTCGTCCTCCCCATTGTAACCGCATAAAGGGGTCACTCTGGACTGAAGGGGTTGGGTACATTGCGTTATCGCAATGGCCATGACTTAGATTATCAAGAGTTAGGAATGAGCAAGTAATCTGACCTTGCTGACCAGCCTCTTCACTTTCGCACTGTCTTCTTCCTTGGGACTTCGGGGGCGCCAATTGAGGTGTTTCTTCAAAGGAGCACTAGAAAATTCAGGGAGTCCACGCTGAACTAGGTCCAGAATGGGAACGTCCTCAATATAAAACCATTCTGCAGACCATTCTTGGGATACCTCAGGAGTTCCAACTAGGTATCCTGATCCGGCTATGCGCCATACTTTGGCGCAGCCCATTTCAAATATGGAACCCCCTCAATGACGAGGGATGAGGCAAAAGAACTTTCGCCATAATTCAAAATGAGCCTCGCACCATAAAAACAGTTCGCGGAGAGCGACAAAACCCGAGATGTGCAGAATAGAACCTGGTGTGAGGTTGTGCAGCTGGATCACGTAGAATTCCAATAGATCTCTAAGAAAGGGGTGGATCAGAAATCCTAAGCCACGTAGAAGAAACGAGACGAAGCACATCCTCTCCTCCTTGTTGGGGTTGGGGAAATTCTTTGCTAGCACATCTTCGCCAATTGAGGCCAATCCCGCCCGCACAGAGACAACATCTGCGAGGGGGAGATATCCATGCATCTGAAGTTGATTCAGCTGAAGGTGAGACACTGAGCAGCTTCCCCAATCACCCTCTTGAGGTCCATGTGGGCGCGATGAAGAACTAGGAGCGCTCGCCATGTTTTGAAGGTTTTCATGGTTTGCTCCGATGCTCTTTGCATGATGTGGGATGGCATTTGGGAGATCTAACCTCCTTATATAGATGCCGCCCGCGTGTGGTAGGGGGTTATTTGTAAAAATTATGGACCGTTTGCAATCGCCCGGCTCATGGAAATCGAGGCAACAATAGGAAGGAATTATGAAGACAGAACATGGAGGTCAAAACCGGACGGTCATCAATCCGGAGTATGGTGAAGAACCCTCCTTGCAAAGCCAAAGACATAAGCTGGATAGTACTTCATCATTGAAGTCAAGTTCGGTGGCTACTGAGGGAGTCCTGGATTTGGGGGTCCACCGGTGTCCGTCCTATTCAATATGGGCCGGACTGATGGGCCGTGAAGATAAAACAGAAGGCTATCCCCCGTGTCCAGGTAGGACTCTTATATGCGTGGGCGGCAAGTTTGGTGTTCGGATGTACTATTTCCTTCTTGTGCAAACCGACTTTGTACAACCGTAGGCCCATCCGGTGTGTATATAAACTAGAGGGTTTATTCCATAGAGGCTATGAGAATAATCATAGGCTAGATAGCTAGGGTTTAGCCATTACGATCTCAAGGTACATCAACTCTTGTAACCCCTATACTCATCGAATACAACCAAGCAGGACATAGGATTTTACCTCCTTTAAGTGGGCCCAAACCTGGGTAAACATCGTGTCCCCATTGTCCCTTGTTACCATTGATCCTTAGACTCATGGCTTGTGCCCCCCTACCCGAGATCTACCAGTTTCGACACTGTCAGCCACCGGCCACCGACCGAGGATTGACTTCTTATCCGGTAGCCATTGCCTAGGCCACCGCCGCTACCATCCCTATCTGTAGAGCAGCTGTTTTATTTTTTGACTGATATCCGCAGAGTGGTTGTTTACACGGTACTACTGTAACTCAATTATATGTACAGGGTAGTACATCACATACGGTTATGTCACGGTAATCATGTCTCACCTACGTTGTCTTCTCTCATGGTTTGGTGCGGAAATCGTGTGTCAAGTTGTAATACCTAACACAAACGACATGTATAAACAGTGTGCCGTATACAACATATAGTGTGATAAGTAGTTCTAGACCGTTATCTTATCCCCACATTTTCCCCATTTCCCCCAAATCCCTAGATATCCTCCAAATTCCCTTGCGTGGCACTGACATTGGGGAATGCAGATGAGTGATGCTGATGGTTTCCGTGCAGTTGCTCCTGCTCGTATTGCCGCTCTCGGCGGCGCCGCCACGACAGCGGTCGCCGCCGGGCACTTGCCTGAGGTCATCAGAAGACAGGTGTACTACCGATCCGAATCGTCCTGTCAGGTTCCAATCTATCCCAATATTTTTTAGCATGTCAAAAGTAGCTCCCTACTGAATCCATCCTAAATGACCCCCCCCTAGGAAAGCGATCTACCGCTGGATCCGGAGCATGACTATAGATTCCCGCAACATGAGTTTGATTCCTAGTTTTGTGCCACCGAGAAGTACCAAAAGCTAAGTTGTGTGCATGGGCACACTCCCGCTCGACGTGTATGCACGGAGGGATTCGACATTGGCAGGCGGTTTCTCAGTTGCCCCTTAGAGGTTAGTCCTAAGTTCATCAATTTACTTGATTTATGCCACCGCTCATCGTGAATACTATTTAACATTGGCTGGGATATGAGGTTTTTGCCTTTGTTAACTTGCTGGATGAAGAATGGCATAGCAGGGCTCGGAGTGTTATCACGAAGCTCACAGAAGATAGTGTAAAGCTGAAGAAGAAACTGGCTGATCTGGAATGTACAATCAGTACGATGAAGCAAGGAACAATCAATCACAGGCAACAGATGAAAGCAAGAGACAAGAAGGAACTGGCATGTGTAGTTGTGGTTGTTGCATTAGCCATGTTCTATACGCTGTTTGCAATGATGATTAGGTTTTTTTGACAATATTGCTAAAGCACATCTAGATGTGCTCTAAGTAACGCACATCTAGGTCTTATGCCATTGATGTTACGCGAAGATTTGTGCAGATATTTTCCTTTGTCTTTTTTTCTTTTACTTTGTAGTTTGATTATTACTCGCTTCATCAATAAGAAGATCTCAATGTATTTCTTGCCAACTATCCTACTCCATTCGTGCCGGTGCATAAGTCACATTACGAAAACCAAATAATCCCAAAATCCGTTCCTTATTTTTGTCGTGAAATAAGAAATCAGCCAATAGGAGTCCTGCGTAATTAATTATCACATTGAGAACTGCGCAACCCCGGGAATTTGGAGCGACTGGGTACAAATAATTGCGATTGATTATATCAGCGATTAGATAATACGTCAACCCCCGCTTCAATTGGCATTCCTCTTCTCTGCATACCCCGCTTAAGTGTCCACCATCTTCATCATCCCCGGCCGGCCGCACTACACACTTGCACACACTCTGCAATCTCTCTTTCTCGCGGTTTCTATATGATCGCAGCCATGTCGAGCGACAGCAAGGATGATAGTTCCACAAGCAGTCTGGCGCCCAATGATAGGTCAACATGGAAATCAACCCACTCGTCTTCCATGAGTCCAGCCCAGACCTTGATTATACCCGGATCATGGAAGGGCGTCGCCCCCGGAGGTGTCACCCGACAACCAGACAGACTAGGAGCCATCGAAGGACGAAGAAGAGGACGACAATGATGATGAGGAGGAATGGTTGGACGAGGAGGAGGATGATGACGATAGCAACAAGGATGACGATGGCGGCAGTGATGAAAAGCCAACGGTCAGCGGCAAGAAGCGTCCTCGCCAAGACGATGTCAACAACAACAACTACTACTACTGCTACTTCTACTGCTACTGCTACTGCTACTGTTGCTGCTGCTGCTGCTGCTCCTACTACTACTACTACTACTACTACTACTACTACTACTGCTGCTGCTGCTGCTGCTGCTGCTGCTGCTGCTGCTCCTGCTGCTGCTGCTACTACTACTGCTACTACTGCTACAACTACTGCTACTGCTACTACTACTACTACTGCTGCTACTACTACTGCTACTACTACTACTGCTACTGCTGCTGCTGCTGCTGCTACTACTACTACTACTACTACTACTACTACTACTACTACTACTACTACTACTGCTGCTGCTGCTGCTGCTGCCGCTACTCCTGCTCTTGCTGCTGGTGCTGCTCCTGCTCCTGCTCCTGCTGCTGCTGCTCCTGCTCCTGCTCCTACCACTGCTGCTGCTGCTACTGTGCTACTGCTCCTGCTCCTCCTCCTGCTGCTGCTGCTGCTGCCGCTACTCCTGCTCTTGCTGCTGGTGCTGCTCCTGCTCCTGCTGCTGCTGCTCCTGCTCCTGCTCCTACTACTGCTGCTGCTGCTACTGCTACTGCTACTGCTCCTGCTCCTCCTCCTCCTGCTGCTGCTGCTACTGCTACTGCTACTACTACTATTTCTACTGCTACTGCTACTGCTACTGCTACTGCTACTGCTACTACTGCTACTACTACTACTACTTGAAAGAGATGTTTTACATTATCGCCCACAGGTTGGTTTCTTGAATTGGATGACCTGACGAGCACACAATTCACAAAAAAGACCGTCTATGAAGGAAATATGCCCTAGAGGCAATAATAAAGTTGTTTATTTTATATTTACTTATATCATGATAAGTGATTATTATTCATGTTAGAATTGTATTAATCAGATACTTGATACATGTGTGGATATGTAGAAAAAAACACCGTGTCCCTAGTAAGCCTCTACTAGACTATCTCGTTAATCAAAGATGGTTAAGTTTCCTAACCATAGACATGTGTTGTCATTTGATGAACGGGATCACATCATTGGGAGAATGATGTGATGGACAAGACCCATCCGTTAGCTTACCATATTGATCGTTCAGTTTTATTGTTGTAGCTTTCTTCATGTCATATACATATTCCTTTGAGTATGAGATTATGCAACTATACCGGAGAAATACCCTGTGTGCTATCAAACATCACAACGTAACTGAGTGATTATAAAGATGCTCTACAGGTATCTCCGAAGATGTTTGTTGGGTTGGAATAGATTGAGATTAGGATTTGTCACTCCGAGTATCAGAGAGGTATCTCTGGGCCGTCTCGGTAATACACATCATAAGAAGCCTTGCAAGCAAAGTGACTAATGAGTTAGTTGCAGGATGATGTATTACGGAATGAGTAAAGAGACTTGCCGGTAACGATATTTAACTAGGTATGAAGATACCAACGATCGAATCTCGGGCAAGTAACATACCGACAGACAAAGGGAACCACATATGTTGTCATTACGGTTCGACCGTTAAAGATCTTTGTAGAATATGTAGGAACCAATATGTGCATCCAGGTTCCACTATTGGTTATTGACCGGAGAGGTGTCTCGGTCATGTCTACATAGTTCTCGAACCTGTAGGGTCCACACGCTTAACGTTTGATGACGATTTTGTATTATATGAGTTATGTGATTTGGTGACCGAATGTTGTTCCGAGCCCGGATAATATCATGGACATGACGAGGAGTCTCGAAATGGTCGAGAGGTAAAGATTGGTATATAGGATGATAGTATCCAGACACTAGAAGTGCTCCGGATGGTACCGGGTATATATCGGGTCACCGGAAGGGGTTTCGGGCACCCCGGCAAAAGATATGGGTCTGATGGGCCAAGAGGAGAAATGTAGCAGCCAGCAGGGGCTGCTGCACACCCCATGTGGGCCGAACCATAAGAGAAGGAAATAGGGTAAGTGAGAAGGAAGGGGAGGGATTCGGCATCTCCCTTCCTTCCCTCCTCCCTCCTCCTTCCTTCCCCCTCCAGAACTTATGGAAGGGGGAGGCCAAATTGGGGAGGCGCCCAAGTAGGATTCCTCCTACTTGGGGCTCCCCTTGCAGATCCCCTCCCTCTCCCACCTATATATACATGGGGAGGGGGCGCCTAGAACAAACAACAAAATCTGTCAGCCGTGTGCGGCGCCTCCCTCCACAGATTACATCCTCGGTCATATTCTCGTAGTGCTTAGGCGAAGCCCTGCGCGAATCACTTCACCATCACCGTCACCACACCGTCGTGCTGACGGAACTCATCTACTTCCTCGACACTTTGCTGGATCAAGAGTTTGAGGGACGTCATTGAGCCGAACGTGTGCAGAACTCGGAGGTGTCGTACGTTCGATGCTTGATTGGTCAGAATGAGAAGAAGTTCGACTACATTAACCATGTTGTCAAACGCTTACGCTTCCGGTCTACGAGGGTACATAGACATACTCTCCCCCTCTCATTGCTATGCATGTCCTAGATAGATCTTGTGTGAGCATAGGAAAGTTTCTGAAATTGCATGCCACATTTCCCAACAATATGGGTTTTCTATAATGATCGTACACAATTCTGATTACCTACTTGTTTGTCGGGTATCACACACATCTTGTTGCGCCAAATCGTTTGTGAACGGTTCATCAAAGCAAACTGTGTGCCATATATCGCACACACCTTGATATGGCTGCCCATTTCTGTTGTTCTATCTCATCGCAAACAATTCGTATGGATCAATCGTAAGCCCCGCATCACACACGGAACTAAAATCTGAACTGTCTTTGATGTATCCTTCATCGCAAATGTTTTGCATCTTTTTGACGGGTTTTTTTACATCATCGTTTGCGATTAATCCACTACACATAGTTTCGTCAAAGGGTCTCTGATCGTAGTGCCGCGTTAGCAGCATCCTGCAGTAGTGAAAGAAGCACAAGTTAATACCTATCATAAAAACATCGAAGGTCTCCTCCAGCTTGATGGTGAAGTGATACGTCTCCAACATATCTATAATTTTTTATTGTTCCATGTTGTTATATTATCAATCTTGGATGTTTTATATTCGTTTTATAGCAACTTTATATCATTCAACCTATTGACATAGTGCCCAGTGTCAATTGCTGCTTTTTCTTGTTTTTTACTTCATAGAATATCCATATCAAACGAAGTCCAAATGTAGTGAAACTTTTTGGAGATTTTTTTCTGCCCAAAAGACACCTAGGAGGCCCAAAATGTGCACCAGAGGGGCCCTGTAGGGCCCACTAGTAACCAGGGTGCACGAGAGGCCCCTGGCGCGCCCTCGTGGGTAGTAGGCCCCACAGGCACCTCCTCCACCGTCTCTCAGCTCTATAAATACTCTAATATTCTAGAAACCCTAGGAGAGTCGAGAGAAAACAGTTTCCACCGCCGCAAGTCCTAGAACTACGAGATCCAATCTAGAGGCCTTTTCCAGTACTCTGCCTCAGGGGTCAACGACCACGGAGGGGTTCTTCATCATCATCCTTGCCCCTCTGATGATGCATGAGTTGTTTACCACAGATCTACAAGCCCGTAGGTAGTAGCTAGATGGCCTTTTCTCTGTTTTTGATCTTTAATACAATGTTCTCCTCGATGTTCTTGGAGATCTATTTGATGTAATGACTTTTTGCGGTGTGTTTGTTGGGAACCGATGAATTGCGAGTTTATGATCAGATCTATCTATGAGTATTATTTGAGTCTTTGTTGAACTCCCTTATGCATGATTGTTATAGCCTCGTATTTCTTCTCCGAAACTTTGGTTTGGTTTGGCCAACTACATTGATTTTTCTTGCTATGGGAAGAGGTGCTTTGTGATGGGTTCGATCTTGTAGTGCTCAATCTCAATGACAGATAGAGACATGACACGCGTGTATCATTGCCATTAAGGATAAAAAGATGGGGTCTATTCCTACATGAATAGATCTTGTCTACATCATGTCATCGTTGTTATTGCATTACTCCGTTTCTTTACAAACTTAGAACACTAGATGTATGATGGATAGCGGTCTATGTGTGGAGTAATAGTAGTAGATGCAGGCAAGAGTCGGTTTACTAATCTTGGACGTGATGCCTATATACATGATCATTGCCTTGGATATCATCATAATTATTTGCTCTTCTATCAATTGCCCAACACTAATTTGTTTGCCCCCCATATGCTATTTTCTCAAGGGAAGCCTCTAGTGAAATCTATGGCCCTCGAGTCTATTTCCTATCATATTATTTTCAGATCTATTAATCCAAAAATACCTTGCTACACTTTTTCTTTTTTATTTTATTTTGTGTTTTAGTTAGATCTATTCAACCAATCTCATACAATTAATCTATCTCAATACCGAGGAGGGATTGACAACCCCTCTTACATGTTGGGTTGCAAGTATTTGTTATTTCTATGCAAGTATTGTTTACATAGTTTCGGTGGATCCTCCTACTGGATTCATAACCTTGGTTTCATAACTGAGGGAAATACTTACCATTGTTGTGCTACATTATCCTCTCCTCTTCGGGGAAATACCAACACAGATACAAGCAATTAGGAAGTACCTAGTAACGTGCCCACTCTCTTGGATTACAAAGCCTTTAATTATGATAGTTGTTCTTTGATTTCGTGTATTTCTTTGTTGCAATCCATGATGAATTCACCCAATTCCTATGAAAAAAATAAAGCTTTTACTAAACATATTGTGGATGCCTATGAAGAAAATTTGCAGTTAGAGATTTCAATTCCTAGAAAATTATATGATGACTGAGAACCCGCCATTAAAGTCAAGATCAAAAATTATGAGTGCAATGCTTTATGTGATTTAGGTGCTAGTGTTTCCACGATTCCGAAATCTCTATGTGATGTGCTTGGTTTTATTAATATTGAAGAATGTTCTCTTAATTTGCACTTGGTGGATTCTACTATTAAAAAGCCTTTGGGAAGAATTGATGATGTTCTTATTCTTGCAAATACAAATTATGTGCCCATAGACTTTATTGTGCTTGATATTAATTGCAATCCGTCTTGTCCCATAATACTTGGTAGACCATTTTTACGAACTATAGGTGCCATGATTGATATGAAAGAAGGGAATATTAAATTTTAATTTCCTCCAAAAAAGGGTATGGAACACTTCCCTCAAACTAAAATTAAGGCACCATATGAATCAATCATGAGGGCAACCTATGAGAAAAAAAACTAGAGATGATAATACTTGAATCTATGCATTATGCCCAGCTAGGGGCATAAAAGAATAGTGCTTGTTGGTAGGTGATGTCTGCTAGAACTACGTCGGTATTTTCCCATAGAGGAAGGGATGATGCAGTATAGCAACGGTAGGTAATTCACTCAGTGATGAGACCAAGGTCATTGAACCAGTAGGATAACCTCCTCACACCACGTAAACAGCACCTGCACACAAATAACAAATACTCGCAACCCGACGTGTTAAAGGGGTTGTCAATCCCTTTCGGGTACAGCGCCTCTAGATAGGCAAATAATGTGAGGTAAAAGTGGTAGATAGGATAAATAGATCGCGGAACAAATAAATTGCAGCAAGGTATTTTTGTATTTTTGGCTTAATAGATCTGAAAATAAATGCAAAGGAAAATAGATCGCAAAGGAAAATATGATGAAAAGAGACCCGGGGGTCATAGGTTTCACTAGTGGCTTCTCTCGAGAAAAGTAGCAAACAGTGGGAAGACAATTACTATTGGTCAACTGATAGAACTTCAAATAATCATGACAATATCCATGCAATGATCATTATATAGGCATCACGTCCAAGATTCGTAGACCGACTCCTGCCTGCGTCTACTACTATTACTCCACACATCAACCGCTATCCAGCATGCATCTAGTGTATTAAGTTCATGGAAAAATGGAGTAATGCAATAAGAATGATGACATGACGTAGACAAGATCTATTTATGTAGAAATAGACCCCATCTTGTTATCCCTAATAGCAACGATACATACGTGTTGTTTCCCTTTGTCACTGGGATCAAGCACCGTAAGATCGAACCCATCACAAAGCACTTCTTCCCATTGTAAGATAAATAGATCAAGTTGGCCAAACAAAACCCAAATATCGGAGAAGAAATACGAGTCTACAATCAATCACGCATATAAGAGATCAAAGAAGACTCCATAGATCTGATCATAAACTCAAAGTTCATTGGATCCCAACAAACACACCGCAAAAACACTTACATCATATGGATCTCCAAGAGACCGTTGTATTTATAATCAAGAGAGAGAGAGAGAGGAAGCCATCTAGCTACTAACTACAGACTCGTAGCTCTACAAAGAACTACTCACGCACCATCGGAGAGGCACCAATGGACAAGGTGCACCCCTCCGAGACAGTGTCTAGGTTGGATCTGGTGTTTCTGGACTCTGCGGCGGCTAGAATTGATTTTCGTTGACTCACCTAGGGTTTTTGGATTATTGGGGTATTTATAGAGCAAAGAGGCGGTTCAGGGGGCACCCGAGGTGGGCATAACCCACCGGGGCACACCTGGGCCTCCATGCACGCCCTGGTAGGTTGTGCTCCCCTTGGAACACCCCCTAGGTGCTTTCCTGGCCCACTAGATGTCTTTTGGACCAAAAAATCCTCAAGAAGTTTCACTGCGTTTGGACTACGTTTGGTATTGATTTCCTGCAATGTAAAAAACATGCAGAAAACAGCAACTGGCACAGGGCACTATGTCAATAGCTTAGTACCAAAAAATTATATAGAATGGCTATAAAATGATTGTAAAACATCCAAGAATGATAATATAACAGCATGGGACAATCAAAAATTATAGATACGTTGGAGACGTATTAGCATCCCCAAGCTTAATTCTTGCTCGTCCTCGAGTAGGTAAATGATAAAAACAGAATTTTTGATGTGGAGTGCTGCCTAACATGTTCATCACATTTCTTTTCTTTATAGCATGAAAATTTGGACTTTTATATGATTCAAAGCAATAGTCTAGTTTTGACATGAAGTCTTTAATACTCAAGCATACCAACAAGCAACCATGTATTTCAAAATATCGACACTAAAGCAAGTTATCCCTGGCCCATCATGCTCAATCATTGATCCATTCATGAAACACACACGAAAATTAGCTACACCCAGTGCTCAAATAGGATCATAGTGTCCCTTAGTTGGTGCTTTATAAGAGAAGATGGATACTTAAATTCAAAATAAAAATTGCATAAGTAAAAGAAAGGCCCTTTGCGGAGGGAAGTAGGGATTTGTAGAGGGCCAGAGCTCAAAGCTTAAATTGAGAGACAAAAACATTTTTGAGGGGCATACTTTCCCCACCAACAAAAACGACTTAGAGCTCCCAATACTTTCCATGCTAGATACATCATAGGCGGTTCCCAAACAGAAAATAAAGTTAATTCCTTTTTCCACCATTACTTTCACTTTCCATGGCTAACCTATCCACGGGTGCCCTCCATACCAACACTTTCCAAGGAATTTATTATTTGACAACATAAAGTAAATTCATTTTTCATTTCGGGACTGGGCATCCCTAATACGTTTTTGTACTCTCGTGCAATCACAAATGAATAAACACTCATCGTGAGAATAACACATCTAGCATGGAAAATGTTAGCCACCCCTTACCGCCTCGCGAGCCGATTTTCTTATTAATAATAAATAGTAATTCTGTAATTCCAAAACTAGTAACAATAAGTTGGAATTTTGAAAAATAGGAAGGACGCAATGATTAGTAGCATCTAGGCCTGGTCGTTGTTGCGAACCACGTTTACACCTGGACGCTATTGTTAGCAACGTCCACCCAAACTGATGCGGATTTTCTCCATTATTTGTTTATTTGGGTTGATCTGGTGGACGCCAATGTTTGTTTTTGTCTGTCGGTTCGTAGGTGCGTCCAACACGGTCGGAAGCATTTCACATTTGCGCTAGCATTTGGAAATATTAGAAAACAAAACAACCAACATAGGTCCTATTTATATTAATTAAATCTAAAAAGATTAAATGAAAACTATAAAAACAATAAGCACCGAGCGGTAGATCTAGGCAGCGTCGTCGTTGTCCTCCTCCTTGGTCAGGTCGATGTAGACTGGCGCCACCATCCACGGGAACGCCTGCTGGAAGGCTGCAAGCTGCTGCTCCGCCTGCCACGACCAGCAGTGGTGGTGGAGCCGCGAGTGCGCGTGGTGCACTGGACGCACAATCGAAGCACTATCGGTAACAATGCTGGTCGTTCTCGGTGGTGAACCACACATCCCCCTTTGGCGAATCCACCGCATATGTTGGGTCGCGGCGAAGTTCGGCGGTAGTAGAGCACGGACGGCGGTGGGTCTTCGTCAGCTAAGCATGGCCTGAGGTCGGCAGGGTCGGCACCGAAACCCTGTCGAGGTTGAGGTGCCACCCGCGCGGTAGGTTCACATTGAGCTACAGCGCCGGCACGCCATGCTCCCAAAAGTACTGGGAGCGGTGCACCGGCATGTAGAGGCAAAAGCGCGGCCGCCGACTCAAGATCAACCTATCTATTCTCATAAACTAGCCAACTACCATTACCCAAGAGTAACAACCAAGCCATCTATACAATGTACCCTTGTAACCACTGAATAAATTGTATAGAATACTAAACAAAGAAGATTCAACGAGCCATGTAACAACTCACATGCGCCATCCATAGGTCGAGTGGATGATCCTAATGATGAGCGCATGATCCTAATGACGAGCTACCAGTGAGACGATGTTGCTCCTGTGATGATTGGTGATGCCCGCGATAGAGCTTGCTTACAACCCTGCGAGGTAAGGAGTGACAGTTGCATGCGTATTAGGTTTTGTAAGTCATGAAACCTCTATCTATAAGTGAAAAACAACTCGATTGAGCCAAATCAGAGCACCAATAGAATGGAATGACTAGACGTCGTCCATACTAGCGTCCAGACCTGGACGCGGTTAGCAACAGAGTCCACCCTGGATGCTATTATTCATGGCGTCCTTCCCATTTTTACAATTTTCACAGGCCCTTTATTAGTTTCGAAATTACGAAACTATCATTTACTATTAATAAAAAAATCGGCACAAAAGAGAAATTTATTTTGAAAATCAGAGATGGTACATGCAAATTTTCTTAGAACGGCATGGAAATACCGCATAAAGGTAGGTATAGTGGACTCATATGGTGAAGCTGGTTTAAAGGGTTTTGGATGCACAAGTAGTGATCATACTTAGTGCAAAATGAAGGCTAGCAAAAAGATTGGGAAGCAACCAACTAAAAAGCGAAAAATCTTGTACCCAAGCATTAAGCATAAGTAACACCAAATAATACACCACAAGTAGGATATAAATTTCATTGCATAACTATTGACTTTCGTGCTTGCATAGGGAATCACAAACCTTAACATCAATATTCTTACTAAAGCACAATTACTCATCAACATGACTCACATATCATATCATCATATCTCAAAACCATTACTAAGAATCAAGTTTATTTTGTCCAATGATCTTCATGAAAGTTTTTATTATATCCTCCTTGAATATCTATCACTTTTGGATTATTTTTATGTGTTGCTTTTGATAAGCTCAAACAAATATAAGTGAAGAACATGAGCATAAATTTTTTTCTTTCTCTCAAAATAATCTAAGTGAAGAAAGAGAGAATTTCTTAAATTTTTGCTAACTCCCAAATAAATCTAAGTGAAGCATGAGAGCATTTCTTCAAAAATAACAAATCACACCATGCTCAAAAAGATACAAGTGAAGCACTAGAGCAAATTCATGGCTCTAAAAATTTAAGTGAAGCATAGCAGCAAGCATAGCATAATTTTTGGCTCTATCAAAAACGTGTGTTCGGCAAGGATTCAACACTTAAAACACAAAGCAAAACAAACAAAGACTCATATCATACAAGACACTCCAAGCAAAACTCATAATATGTGACGAATAAAAATATAGCTTCAAGTAAAATATCGATGGTTGTTAGAATAAAGCGGGGATGCCACTCAGGGGGATCCCCAAGTTTAGTTGCTTGCTACTTCTTGAATATTATCTTGGGCTGCGTCGGGCATCCCCAAGCTTAGCCTTTTGCTAATCCTTATTCCTTCATCCATCGTAAGATCACCCAAACTTGAAAACTTCAATCACAACAAACCAACAAAACCTTCCTGAGATCCGTTAGTATAAGAAAGCAAACCACTACTACAAGTATTGTTGCAAACCTATTCTTATTTTGTTTTTGCATTATATCTATTGTATTTCAACTTTTCTATGGAAAAAACTCATCAAAGAAAACCATAGAATCATCAAAACAAGCACATAACACAAACAAAATAGAATCTGCCAAAAACAGAACAGTCTATAGAAATCTGAATATTTCGAATACTTCTGTAACTCCAAAAATTCTGCAAAAATTCAGTTGCCATGAGAAAAAATTCTATTAATCTTTTGCAAAAAGAATCAAATCAAAAGCACTCTTGTTAAAAATGACAAATAATGTCATGAGCGCAAAAGTTTCTGTTTTTCAGCAAGATCAAATCAACTTTCACCCAAATCCTCCCAAAGGCCGTGCTTGGCACAAACACTAATTTAAACCACAAAAACATATCTAACCAGAGGTATAATTGGCTATTTATTGAAAACAGCAATAACACACAAAAAGCAAAAAGATACAAGTTAGGCATAACGCATAGGATCTAAGTTTTCTCATCCTTATCCTTGTTTTCCTTGGAGGTGTTTGTGTCAGGAGGTTTTGTAAATAAAACATAAAACACATTATCCATGGAAACCTTAGCACTATCAAGTTGCTTTTTATCAAAACCCCTTTAATTTCCGGCTGTGATCCAAGAATAGTATTGATTAACATCATTAAAACTTGTTGGATCATATCTAAAACGGGGACTTGCTTTTTAAGATTCTCATCAAAGATTTGGTAATCTCCAAGCAAATGTCTCAAAGCATAATCACTATTATAAAGAATTTCATCAATCACGGGTTTTTCACGATTCATGCCATAAAAATTAAAGATTTCCCTAGCTTCCCGTATTATGTAGTCAAATCAATTCATTAGAACAAGAGTGGCTAACTTTTTAGCTTTAGGATTCTTTATAACGGGCAACTCATAAAACAATATTTGCAAGGTACGATGAGTACGGATAAATCTAGTTTCAAGTTTCAGAACAAGTGCCAAAATAGCTTCTGCATAAGATTTAGTTCTTTTAAGTATAGGAATATTATCAAGACTTAGTTTTTCGGTACAATTGAAATATTCTTGGAAATGTTCTTTTCCCATAAAATTCCCTTGCCCCAAGACAAAAGTTTTGGCATCCAGATTACCCATACGCTCCATTTTAGGAGTTAGGCCATCATATGTTTCTTCCATACCAAAATCACTCATGGTGACTTCACAACAAGATTGCAAACAGAAACAGATCTGACGAGAAAAAGGCGGCAAAAAATAGGGCGAATAAAATGGTAAATTTTTGTGAAGTGGGGGAGAGGAAAACGAGAGGCAAATGGCAAATAATGTAAATTGCGAGGAGATGAGATTTGTGATTAGGAACCTGGTTGATGTTGAAGATCCTCCCTGGCAAAGGTGCCAGAAATTCATTTCGATGTCTGCTAGAACTACGCCGGTATTTCCCCAAAGAGGAAGGGATGATGCAGTATAGCGACGGTAGGTATTTCCCTCAGTGATAAGACCAAGGTTATCGAACCAGTAGGAGAACCTCCTCACACCACGTAAACAGCACTTGCACGCAAATAACAAATACTCGCAACCCGACGTGTTAAAGGGGTTGTCAATCCCTTTCGGGTACCGTGCCTCTAGATAGGCAAATAATGTGAGGTAAAAGCGGTAGATAGGATAAATAGATTGCAGAACAAATAAAATGCAGCAAGTTATTTTTAGTTTAACTAGCAAATGTGCCCGTGCGTTGCAACGGGAGAGAAAACATAACACACACTCTTAACCCAACAACCATCACTCAAGACCACAATAGGTCCATCTCCTTTATTTTTGCGAGGCATCATATTTGTGTTGCCGCTTATCCTCCTCCTTACCCTCGCCGGCGATGGCCTCGGTGTTCACACAAAACAAAAAAAACGTGTTTGAATATGTTTAATCCTAAGGTGTCTCTCTCTCCTCCCTCTCCCTCCCTCCCTCCCTCGATTTCGCTCACTCCCGTGATGAGAAATCTGTTGTTTTCCCCTGCGACATTTTTCAGAGGTGTGCATGTGTAGTTATCGATGTTTTCTTTTATCTATATTGTTATAGTGGGGTGTTTATTTGCAATCCGGGTCGCCACCGGTACGGAAGGAAAATGGATCTTACGCTATAGATTATAAGTTTGCTCCCAAAACGATATTTTAAAATATTTAACAGGTAAAATTAACATCATATTTAGACTCCACATATTTTTCTAATAAATTTTCATATATAATATGTTAAAATCGAAGTTACGGTTTAAAAGATATGGATAATTTAGAAAATCATTTGTTTGACTTAAATATATTCCAAAATAATATTTAAAAATACTTAACAGGTGAAAATAATATCATATTCATATTCTACAAAATTTTCTAATCAAATTTCATATATAACATGTTCAAATCGGAGTTACGGTTTAAAAGATATGGATGATTTAAAAAAACATTGTTTGACTTAAATATGATCCGCGGATGAATTACCTAAAACATCAAGGGGGTTTTCGAAAAATGTAAAATAACGGTTCAGGGATGACTTAAATCCGGACTGCGGGTTGATTTCAACAAAACACAGGGTATTTTGTGTAAAATATGAAAAAACAATTCGTTTTAACTTAAAACAGGATTGCGGGTTGAATTCTCTGAAATAGAGGGACTTTTCTAAAAAATGTCATGACGGAGGAAAGAAACCCAATTTGCTTTATTATTAGGTAAAGATAGATCTGAAAATAAATGCAAAGGAAAATAGATTGCAAAGGCAAATATGATGAAAAGAGACCCGGGGCCGTAGGTTTCACTAGTGGCTTCTCTCAAGAAAAATAGCAAACGGTGGGAAAACAATTACTATTGGGCAATTGATAGAACTTCAAATGATCATGACGATATCCAGACAATGATCATTATATAGGCATCACGTCCAAGATTAGTAGACCGACTCCTGCCTACATCTACTACTATTACTCCAGACATCGACCGCTATACAGCATGCATCTAGTGTATTAAGTTCATGGAAAAACGGAGTAATGCAATAAGAACGATAACATGATGTAGACAAGATCTATTTATGTAGAAATAGACCCCATCTTGTTATCGTTAATAGCAATGATACATACATGTCATTTCCCTTTCTGTCACTGGGATCAAGCACCGTAAGATCAAACCCATCACAAAGCACCTCTTCCCATTGCAAGATAAATAGATCAAGTTGGCCAAACAAAACCCAAATATCGGGGAAGAAATACGAGGCAATAATCAATCACACATATAAGAGATCAAAGAAGACTCAAATAACTTTCATGGATAAAAACATAGATCTGATCATAAACTCAAAGTTCATCGGATCCCAACAAACACACCGCAAAAATACTTACATCATATGGATCTCCAAGAGACCATTGTATTGATAATCAAGAGAGAGAGATAGAGGAAGCCATCTAGCTACTAACTACAGACTCGTAGGTCTACAAAGAACTACTCATGCATCATCGGAGAGGCACCAATGGACATGATGCACCCCTCCGAGATGGTCTCTAGATTGGATTTGGTGTTTTTGGACTCTGCGGCGGCTGGAATTGATTTTTGTCGACTCCCCTAGGGTTTCTGGAATATTGGGGTATTTATAGGGCAAAGAAACGGTTCAGGGGACACCCGAGGTGGGCACAACCCACCGAGGCGTGCCTGGGCGTCCAGACATGCCCTGGAGGGTTGTGCTCCCCTCGGAGCACCCCCTAGGTGCTTTTATGGCCCACTGGATGTCTTCTGGCCCAAAAAAATCCTCAAGAAGTTTCGCTTTGTTTGGACTCTGTTTGGTATTGATTTCCTGCGATGTAAAAGTCATGCAGAAAACAACAACTCGCATTGGGCACTACGTCAATAGGTTAGTACCAAAAATGATATAAAATGGCTATAAAATGATTGTTAAACATCCAAGAATGATAATATAGCAGCATGGAACAATCAAAAATTATAGATACGTTGGAGACGTATCAGTAGGCAACCCAATGAATAAAATATATTTTTCTCTTTTTTCTGTTCTTGAGTGTTCACGCAATTATGCTACTGTTATGATTGTGTTTTTATGTTTTAATTATAGTTTGTGCCAAGTAAAGCCTTTAGGATCATGTTGGCTGATAGTTGATTTGATCTTGTTGAAAAACAAAAACTTTTGCGTCTAGTATAAGAATTGTTAAAAATCACAGAAGCGACGAAAAATTATGAATCTTTTACACAAGATTCATATACAAATTGCCTGCATTGTCCTAATGTTTTAGAATTTTTGGTGTTATAGAAGTATGGTCAAAGTCCAGATTGGTACAGACTGTTTTGTTTTTGATAGATTCTATTTTCATTGCATTGTGTGCTTATTTTGATGAATCTATAGACTATATTGGGGGGTATAAGCCAAGGTAAAGTTAGAATACAGTAGGTATAATTCAATAATAAAATATAAATAGGTTTGCAACAGTACTTAGAGTGGTGATTTGTGTCGGCGTTCTGGGAACGGGGATCCCCAGACTTGCCTACCTGCGGCCTGCGGCGTGGCTCAAGCGAAGGCCCAGTGTAGCCCAGCTCCATCAGCTCAAGCTCAAGACCCTCGCGAGGGGCCAAGCCTCGCGGGGCGGACGACAGGAAGCTTCCTCAGGAGCAGCCTCATCAGGGAGGCGCGCGAGGAGGCGGAGAGATCAAGGCAGGGCACCTCCCGAGGAGCTCGTGACGCAAGCCATGACGATCGAGACCAAGCGGGCGCCAGGCGGGCGCCGGCCTGTGCAGTGTCCTTGTTTCCCCTTCGGGGCAAAGGGGGCAAGCACAGGCCAAGGCATCAGGCAAAGTTTACCATTTCGGTGCAACAAGACCAAGACCAGTAGAGCGGCAGGATGGAAGTCATCGTGGAGCCTAGGACGGCGTCACCGCCAGAGTCTTTGGCAGTCGAAGACCAACTTTAGTCAGGATAAGTGTACTAGATGTTCCCCTTCAAAATGGCCAATTGTTGGCGCCCTTCCCGCTCATTATTTGGGAAGAGGCCCAGGGCCTCCCTCTATAAATAGGACTAGCCACCATCGTAGAGAGGGGAGGGTCGGATCCAGATTGCGCATAGACTAGAGAGAGGCGACTGAACTCACCCAAGCAGTTCATCGCACCAGCTCAAGAACAGCCCCTCGCGAGGTCGTTCTCCCTTTGTATTGTTCATCATCAGCCCCTGAGGCAATCCACCACACCTCACACTGGAGTTGGGTATTACACCACATTGGTGGCCTGAACCAGTAAAAACCTCGTGTCCCTTGTGTGTTCTTCTTTCTAGCCTAGATTCCTTGCGAGGCTTCGAGACATGAGTTGGTAGGGGAAAGATCTTTGTGCGCACCCCAGAGTTCGAACCTCAAGGGTCTGCCGGAACCCGAAATCCGACATTTGGCACGCCAGGTAGGGGTGCGCCGGAGTCTCTCTTCCGCTGTTCGCGTGTGATCTTCCGTCGTATCCATGGCTGACGCCCGTCGGGCTCGCGCCGAGCGTCGGGCAGCCCTTGCCACCCGCGTCGCCCAGACGGCGCCCGTTGGCGGACGCCCCCATCGTTCCCCGTCGCCTGCCGCCAACGCCGCCACCGGCCCGGCGGGGAACGAGTAGCAAGCCTCGTCCCTGCATCCTTCGGTACAGCGGGAAGGCCGCACCGCCACCCCGTCGCTGACTCCAGCCGGTTCATCGTCCCACGTCCGTCGCGCCCCCACGGACGCGCACGCTGCGCTGCTCCTGGCGCGTGAGCTCCTGCACTACCGTCCCGTCGACGACCTCTACGAGGACTGGCTCGCCCGCATCACCCAGCTCGTCAGCGTGCAGGGGGCTCTCCTATGCCATCTCTCTCGCTGCCTCGCCCTCCATCCTGCGCAGGAGGCATGGATCAAGAGGTGCCTCCGCCACCTCCTCCCCAACAGAGCGCCTTGGCTCCGAGGCGTGCGGCCCCAGGGCGAGACCCACCGCGTCCGGTGCCTGCGCGACAAGAAAGGAGTTGCCAAGAAATCCCTCGCCCCCAAGAAGGTGCCCGCGTGCTCCCAGCACCGGTGCACCATGACCGCATCCCTACGCCACCATGTCAAGACCCCGCGCTGCTCCAAGCGGCGGCGCGTGGGAATTTACAGGAGCTAGCCCAGCACCAGCAAAGGGCTCCGGTGGCCACCGCAGGCTGCCACACCTTCACCCCTGAGCTACGCAGTGTCGCATGCCCAGGAAAGTTCAAGCCTGACCTACCCCCTCGCTACAACGGCACTGCAGACCCCGCGGAGTTCCTACAGCTCTACGAGCTGGGCATCGAAGCCGCCAATGGGGACGAAAAGGTCATGGCGAATTGGTTTCCCATGGCGCTCAAGGACGGTGCCCGCACCTGGCTCCTGAACCTGGCTCCTGGCACGATCTCCTCCTGGTACGAGATGCGCACTCGCTTCATCGCCAACTTCCAAGGCACTCGCGACCGGCCCCCGGCCATGAGTGACCTGAGCCGCATCAAGCAACAGTCAGGAGAGACCCTGTAGAAGTACATCCAGCACTTCAACAACGCCCGCCTCAAGATCCCCGGGGTGATTGAGGAAGCCATCATCTCATCCTTCTCCGATGGCGTGCGTGACATCAAGATGAAAGAGGAGCTAGCAATCCATGAAGACCTGTGCACATCCCTGGAGATGTTCAACTTGGCGACCAAGTGCGCCAGGGCTGAGGAAGGGCGCCTCTCCCTCCTCGAGCTTCCGGCTGCCGATCCAGAAGAGAAGCCCAAGGTCAAGGACGTGAAGCGCAAGGGAGCTGTTGTGCTCGCAGCAGAGCCAGACACCAAGCGAGGCAGGGATTAGCCTAAGTCATCCAAGGGCAGCCGGTACTGCATGTACCATGACCTCCACACCCACAACACCAACGAATGCCAAGAGCTCACGGACGTACAATATGGGTGTATCGGCCGACGCCCCGATCGCTACAATCGGAGCTATGGCCGAGGAGGAGGCGAGGTGGAGGACGATGGGAAGATCGTGGCCCTCGCCAAGGATGGCGTGACCGACCTCGCGAGGACCGTTGGCAGGACCAGCCTCGCGAGGGAGGTTGGAGGGATCAGCCTCGTGAGGATTGCCCGCACAGCAACGCAGGCCTCCCTCCTTTGCCACCACCACCAAGGAGGAATGAAGACCAGCATCAGGACGAGGGGGCTGGGGGCTTCCAGGAGCCGCGCGCAATCGCTTGCATCCTGGGCGGCGCCCAGGCCCTAGCCTCACAGCGCATCTTCAAGAAGTTTGCTCGTGAGGTGAATGCAGTCCTCCCCAAGCTTGAGGCCACGCGCCCTCTCAGGTGGTTTGCGTGCGCTATCACGTTCAGCTCAATAGATCAGCTCAAGTGCACAACAATGGCCGGAGTCCTCCCAATGCTTTGTTCCCCAGTCATCAGCAATGTGCAAGTCACCAGGACCCTCATCGATGGCGGAGCAGGACTCAATGTCCTGTCCGTCGAGACATTCAACAATCTCCAAGTGCCATATGATCAGCTTCAGCCGACCAAGCCTTTCTCAGGAGTCACTGATGGTTCCACGGTTCCGATAGGGCAGGTTCGCCTTCCAGTCACCTTTGGGCAGCACAACAACTACCGCACCGAGCTCATTGACTTCGACGTCACCCACATTCGTCTACCATACAATGCCATCCTTGGGTACCCAGCCCTGGCCAAGTTCATGGCAGTGACTCACCATGGCTACAATGTCCTCAAGATGCCAGGAAGCGGTGGAGTCATCACAGTACCCTGTGAGGAAAGGGATGCAGTGTGTTCTCTTGAGCGTGCTTTCCAAGCCGCAGCAATCGAAGACCCAGATCACACGAGCGGGAGACTTCCCGAGGTGGTCCCTAAGAAGAAGAAGGCTTCGCCTGGCCCAAGCCATCAGGAGGCGGGTTCCTCCGGAGGCGTTGCGTCAGGATTCGCGCCCGTTCAGGGGGCGCCACCCTCTATCGCATAGGAAGGCGCGCCCGGTGCCCTCCTCGGGCAGGGCTCGAGGGCTCTTTCTTGGAGAGCCACCGACTTTTCCAAGGTCACGAGGGAGGCGCTCGGGCACCACTTGGAGGCGTGCTTCAAGGCCTGTTTCCCTTAGGAAGGTGTGAGGCAAGGAGGGCCAAACCCTCAGGAGTTCATCGCGAGAAACACTCAGGAGCTACAGGAGTCAAGAGTCATGTGCGGTAGCCGCCCCCTACCCGCCGCAGCCCCCCATCCAGGCGAGGACGGCGGGCTGCGCGTTTGCATCGACGTGCTAGGGCTCAACCGAGCCACGTCTCAGGAGCGCCTCTGGCCTTCGCGCGTGGGGTGTTGGGAGGGTCCACCTCACAGCTACGTTCGCATGCCTTTCGGCCTGCCGAACGCGGTCGCCGCTCATCAGCGCCTGCTGAGGAGCATTCTGGAGGCTCAGGAGGTCAGGCATCGTGTGGTCCTGGCGGAGATGGAGATGGCCCTCGAAGATCCACCTGTGCCCCCGGAGCCTCCCGAGGCTCCTAGTCCCAGGAGCTCGTGAGGATCGGCTTCTTCACCGCGCGTCATCCGCTACTTCAGCATCCCTTCATCTCCAACCATATCAGGTGACATCTTTCAAAGTTCCATTTTCAGCTCAGAGCGCCCTCGGGGCTGCATCATTCCCAGGTCGCGTGGGTCCGTCCCTGCGGCATGTATCCGTTTTGCTCATGTTCTTTGCTTACCTTGCTGGGGGCGCCCCTCGGGCTGCATTATCCCCAAGCCGCTCGGGCCTGACCCAGTGGCAGTTGCTTTTTCTGCATATTTCTAAATGGATTTGCTCCTTCATGCTTAACATGCCTGACCTAATCGCCTGCTCGATTGACGCCAACCTTTGGAGCCGCTCGCTCTGGCATGACACTTCCGTACGGGTCCGTCCCTGCAACACCGATAAATCTGAGTGGCCGAGCTCTGGCCGCGGCAGCCCCGCAAGGCGCCACCTCACCGGGCCCTCAGTGCCCCAATCACTCCCTTGGAGCGACCAATGGTTGGCTGGCAACCGTAACGACAGACCTTGTTTCCCCTCGTGATTCGTATGCAGGATCCACTCCAGAAGTAACGCTGGGGACGTCGCGAGCTCTCTCTCCCTCTCTCCGGCACGATCCGCTCGCGCGTTAAAAGGGGGGCGCCTGAGCATCGCGACTCATGTGCTCTTACTGGCTCTCCAACCCTCACCCCCTGGCCTTGACCCACGGCATCGCGACCTGTCATACCAGCGGCGGCTGAGCTCACTCGAGGGCCGGGACTTGAGGACGTAGAGCATGAAGGAAAGTGCAGGGGAGAGGGAAGAAGCTCACGAGGACCAAACCCAGCAACACCTCAGCTGCCGCCACGCAGGCCCGACACTTCGCCGAAAACCGCTCCAAACCTACAAGATAAGTCACGCAAGACTGAATCGACTCAGAGTTAAACCCTTGCCTACTGCGGCCCTGTCATGGCAACGTTGCCTACCTTTCTTGCCCAGCGGAGGCTGCTTGAGCGCCAAAGGGGACCTCCTGAGCATCGCGACTCAGGGGCTCTTACTGGACCTTGGGCCGCTCACCTCCTGGCCTTGACCACGGCATCGCGACCTGGCATACCAGCGATGGCTGAAGCTTGCTTGGGGACCGGGACCTGTCGGCGTAGAGCACCAAGCCCTTGTGAGGAAAGAAAGGGGGAACTGAGCCGGGGCAGAACGCGCTTCCCGCATCGTTTCATAATAAGGATGTACAATTCACAAAAACATGGCAGGTGCCTTACAAACCCCCATGGGGTGTCATTTTGGTTCCTCACAGGGAACAAAAGGTGCTAAGGAGCGATAACTACGCGCGCCTCCGCAGGAGATGCCATCATCAACAGTGGGTCATCAGGCACCGGCGCCAACCCCATCCAGATCAGCAGCGCTGACGGCCTGATGCAACCGCCCTGCTTCGGGCGCGGCGCAAGCTCAGAGGCTCGTAGCTGTCGTCGCTTGTCTCCGGAGTCGCGTGAAGCTCGGCGGAGTCGATGGACCCTCCGGCTCCTCCGCTGCTGCCTGAGGAGTTGCTGGGGAAGCGGTTGGCAGGCCTGGTCCTCGCCACTCCGATGCCCCGGCCGCCTTCCTTGGGGCAGCATTCCAGCTGGCGTCCTTCCGCGTTGAAGACCTTGAAGAACAGCAAGGAGGCACCATCGTATTCGGGATGGATTACGAGGGTGCCCCCTATCCGGCAGACGCGGGCGATCTCGCCCCAGCCGCAGGTCAGGAAGACCTTGCTCATGGCAACAACCTCGACCTCCTCGGTCGCGGGGGTGTTGCAGTCAGCGTGCTGCAGCCAGAGCTCCCGAGGCCCCCTCGGCGGAATCTCGAAGGCGAAGGAGGGAGGAAGGCGAATCCAAGATCAAGGAGGCATGGCGGCGTGAAGCACAAGCTCGCGAGAGGAGCCCTTGGCATGGACTCCAGGAGGAACGACGCACACCGCCGTAACTCGCCGGTGCTTGCGACGGCACCGTCGGTGTCGCTCGACGCCTTCTTCTCCAGGGCCCTCGATTCGTGCGTACAAGGGCAGCGAAAACCCAGGTGGCGGTCGCTCGTTCCAGGGCCTCGACGCCTCCTGCCGAGCACCATTGTCTCGGCGGCAGAGGACTGGCCGCTTCTTCAGCGGAAGCGGGTCGGGACCCTCTCGGGGGGGCTTTCCCTTCTCTTCTGCAGAAAACCGGTGGATAGGTGCCATTGGCGTAAGGTGGAGCAAGGGCGAGGAAGAAGAAGAAAAGGAGTAGCAGGAAGGGATGGACTGGAAGGGCTCGCGCCGTTCCATACTTATAGCTGGAGAAGGCCAACCGTCGGCCACCACAATCACAGGTAATCATGACCCATTTTTGCATGTAGGGACTTGTCAAGTTGGACGGTTTCTGAGGCGTCGCGGGGAAGCGGGGACACCCACGTCCAATCAGCCGCCACGTGGCATCCAAGGCTGCAGGCTATTGGGGCCCGCGGCGCTTCGCTCTTGCACCTTCGCTTCTCTGCTAAGCCAAGTCCGGGCGCGCCTTGGGCCCGGGGTCTACTATCGATGTTCTGGGAATGGGGGTCCCCAGACTTGCCTGCCTGCGGCCTGCGGCGTGGCTCAAGTGAAGGCCTAGTGTAGCCCAGCTCCATCAGCTCAAGCTCAAGACCCTCGCGAGGGGCCAAGCCTCGCGGGGCGGATGACAGGAAGCTTCCTCAGGAGCAGCCTCATCAGGCAGGCTCGCGAGGAGGTGGAGAGATCAAGGCAGGGCACCTCGTGAGGAGCCCGTGATGCAAGCCATGACGATCGAGACCAGGTGGGCGCCAGGCAGGCGCCAGCCTGCGCAGTGTCCTTGTTTCCCCTTCGGTGCAAAGAGGGCAACCACAGGCCTCAGGCAAAGGTTACCGTTTCGGTGCAACAAGACCAAGACCAGCAGACGCCAGGATGGAAGTCATCATGGAGCCCAGGACGGCGTCACCGCCAGAGTCTCTGGCAGTCGAAGACCAACTTTAATCAGGATAAGTGTACTAGATGTTCCCCTTCAAAATGGCCAATTGTTGGCGCCCTTCCCGCTCATTATTTGGGAAGAGGCCTAGGGCCTCCTTCTATAAATAGGACTAGCCACCACCGTAGAGAGGGGGGATCGGATCTAGATTGCACATAGACTAGAGAGAGGCGACTGAACTCACCCAAGCAGTTCATCGCACCAGCTCAAGAACAGCCCCTCGCGAGGCCGTTCTCCCTTTGTATTGTTCATCATCAGCCCTTGAGGCAATCCACCACACCTCACACTGGAGTAGGGTATTACACCACAATGGTGGCCTGAACCAGTAAAAACCTCGTGTCCCTTGTGTGTTCTTCTTTCTATCCTAGATTCCTTCCGAGGCTTCGAGACGCGAGTTGGTAGGGAAAGATCTTCGTGCGCACCCCAGAGTTCGAACCTCAAGGGTCTGCCGAAACCCGAAATCCAACAATTTGCTTTATTATACTGATGGATCTCATGAAGGGTTTTTTCTGAGTTTTGTGTGATTGAAGTTTTCAAGTGTTGGGTGAGATAACGATGGATGAAGGAATAAGGAGTGTAAAGAGCCTAAGCCTGGGGATTCCCATGGCACCCCATGGAAATATTCAAGGAGTACCAAGCAACTAATCTTGGGGATGCCCCGGAAGCCATCCCCTCTTTCTTCTAACGACCATCAGTAATCTTACTTGGAGCTATATTTTTATTCATCACATATCATGAGTTTTGCTTGGAGCACCTTGCATTATATGAGTCTTTACTTGTTTTGCTTTTTAGTTTGTCACAATTATCCTTGATGGACACACCTATTTGAGAGATCCATAATGATTTTATGATTTCTTAGAATTGCTCTATGTGCTTCACTTAAATTTTTTGAGCTATGGAATTGCTCTAGTGCTGCACTTATATCTTTTTGAGTACGGTGGTGCTTTAATTTTGAAGAAATATGCTCCCATGCTTCACTTATATTATTTTGAGAGTTAGTAAAATTTCAAAGAAATATCCTCTCATTGCTTCACTTATATTATTGTGAGAGATGAAAATTGTTTTGAAGAAATATGTGCTCTCATGCTTCACTTAAATTTATTTGAGAGCCTTGTTAGTAGCAATGGTAATATATCAAATTTGTCTCAAAGTGATAGATATTCAAGAGGGATATAATAAAAACTTCCATGAAGATCATTGGATATTATAAACTTGATTCCTTGTAATAGTTTTGAGATATGAAGACAGTAATATATGAGTCATGTTGGTGAGTAATTATGCTTTAGTAAGAATATTGGTGTTAAGGTTTATGATTCCCTATGCAAGCACGAAAGTCAATAGTTATGCAATGAAGTTACATCCTACTTGTGGTTCATTATTCGGTGTTATTATGTTTAGTGTTCTTTTATGATCGTTTTCGTTTCTTGGTTGGTCGCTTCTCAATCTATTTGCTAGCCTCCATTTGTAGTAAGTAGCAATACTACTTATGGGTCCAAACTCCTTAAACCAAGTTGTGCCAAATGAGTCCATGATACCTACCTATGTGTGGTATTTCTGTTCTGCTCCAAGTAAATTTGTATGTGCCAACTCAAATTTTCAAAATGAATTTCCTTTTTGTGTGCCCATACCGATCATGAGGCGGCAGGGGGTGGCCAATATTTTCCATGCTAGATACTTTATTCTCAAGACGAGTGTTTATTCACTTGTCATTGCATGAGAGTGTGGCAAGGTAATAGGGATGCCAAGTCCCAAAATGAAAAAAAATTATGTTGTTCAATAATAAATTCCTTGGAAAGTGTTGCAATGGAAGGCACCGGTGAATACGGCTAGCCATGGATTGTGAAAGAGTGCTGGAAAAAGGAATAAACTTTTTTTTTGTTTGGGAACCACCTATGATTTATCTAGCATGGAAAGTATTAGGAATTCTCGGTCATTTTCATTGACAGTAAAAGCATGCCTCTGAAAATGATTTTATCTCTCTATTTAAGCTTTGAGCTCTAGCACCTCTACAAATTTTTCCTTCCCTCTATGAAGGGCCTATCTATTTACTCTTATGCAACAAAAAATTTTTGAGTCTCCATCTTCTCCTGTAAAGCACCAACTAGGGAACACTGTTATCATACTTGTGCATTGGGCATAGTTAATATTTGAGTTTGCTCGTGAATGGATGAATGATTGAGCATAATGGACTAGGGATAGCTTTCTTTACTGTTGATATTTTGAAAGACAGGGTTGCTTGTTGATATGCTTGAGTATTGATGCCCTCATGTCAAATATAGACTATTTCTTTGAATCATCCAAAAGTCCAAATGTCCATGCTACAAAAGAAAAGATTATGAGAAGAACATGTTAGGCAGCATTCCACATCAAAAATTCTGTTTTTCTCATTTACCTACTTGAGGACGAGCAGGAATTAAGCTTGGGGATGCTGTTACATCTCAAACGTATCTATAATTTTTACTGTTCCATGTTGTTATATTATCAATCTTGGATGCTTTATATTCATTTTATAGCAACTTTATATCATTTTTTGGGAATAACCTGTTGACATAGTGCCTAGTGTCGGTTGCTGTTTTTTGCTTGTTTTTTACTTCGCAGAATATCCATATCAAATGAAATCCAAATGCAGCGAAACTTTTTGGCGATTTTTTTCTGCCCATAAGACACCCAGGAGGCCCAAGATGTGCACCATAGGGGCCCTATGGGGCCCACTAGGCACCATGGTGCACAAGAGGCCCCTGACGCGCCCTAGTAGGTAGTGGGGCCCACAGGCACCCCTCCACCGCCTCTCAGCTCTATAAATACTGTAATATTCCAGAAACCCTAGGAGAGTCGAGAGAAAACAAATTTCGCCGTTGTAAGTTCTAGAACTACGAGATCCAATCTAGAGGCCTTTTCTGGCACTCTGCCGCAGGGGTCAACGACCATGGAGGGGTTCTTCATCATCATCCTTGCCCCTATGATGATGCGTGAGTTGTTTACCACAGACCTACATGTCCATAGGTAGTAGCTAGATGGCTTTTTCTCTGTTTTTGATCTTCAATACAATGTTCTCCTCGATGTTCTTGGAGATCTATTTGATGTAATGACTTTTTGCGGTGTGTTTGTTGGGATCCGATGAATTGCGAGTTTATGCTCAGATCTATCTATGAGTATTATTTGAGTATTTATTGAACTTCCTTATGCATGATTGTTATAGCCTCGTATTTCTTCTCCGAAACTTTGGTTTGGTTTGGCCAACTAGATTGATTTCTTGCCATTGGAAGAGGTGCTTTGTGATGGGTTTGATCTTGAGGTGCTCAATTTCAGTGACAGAAAGAGACATGCCACGCATGTATCGTTGCCATTAAGGATAAAGAAATAGGGTATATTCCTACATGAATAGATCTTCTCTACATATATCATCGTTCTTATTGCATTAAGGTCGATGTGTGGAGTAATAGTAGTAGATGCAGGCAGGAGTCAGTCTACTAATCTTGGACGTGATGCCTATATACATGATCATTGCCTTGGATATCTTCATAATTATTTTCTCTACTATCAATCGCCCAACACTAATTTGTTTACCCACTGTATGCTATTTTCTTGAGAGAAGTCTCTAGTAAAATCTACGGCCCCCGGGTCTATTTCCTATCATATTTTTTTCAGATCTATTAATCCTAAAATCCTAAAATACCTTGCTGCACTTTTTATTTATTTATTTTAATTTGTGTTTTTGTTAGATCTATTCAACCAGTCTCATACAATTTAATCTATCTCAATACCGAGGAGGCATTGACAACCCCTCTTACGCGTTGGGTTGCAAGTATTTATTATTTGTGTGCGGGGACTGTTTACATAGTTTGGGTGGATCCTCCTACTGGATTGATAACCTTGGTTTCGTAACTGAGGGAAATACTTACCATTGTTGTGTTGCATCATCCTCTACTCTTTGGGGAAATACCAACGCAGATACAAGCAATTATTAAGTACCTACCGTTTTCCAGATGATACATGTCGCACATTCCCCGCTGTCGCCGCAGTAATCACACTTGGGGATCCCATCATTGTCAGACATTTCCTATGTTCATAATTCAAAGATTATAAATTGATGGCAATTACCAGAAACTCAACACATAGATCACTATTCAGCACGGGTTGACTTTTGGTCTGTCGAGTTTTCCTTGAAAACTCTCATATCACATATGTGGTGCATATGGTGGGCACTCCCTCTCTGATATATTCCACTGTCAGTGATGGTCGCTCCTCCCTTCATTCCTGACTGCATTACACTAAAATGTCTAGCACACGGGAACAAAGGAGAAGCGACCCCCACAACAACAGTCCGGATTCTTCCTCTCTGATATTTCGACCATATATGGTGGACACTCCCTCGCTAATTTTTTGACTACCAGTTGGTACGTCTCCAACGTATCTATAATTTTTTATTGTTCCATGCTATTATATTATCTGTTTTGGATGTTTTATATGCATTAATATGCTATTTTATATGATTTTGGGACTAACTTATTAACCTAGAGCCCAGTGCCAGTTTCAGTTTTTTCCTTGTTTTTGAGTTTTACAGTAAAGGAATATCAAAATGAGTCCAAACAGAATAAAACTTTCGCGATGATTTTTCCTGGACCAGAAGACATCCACGGAGCTTGGAGAGGGGGTCAAAAGATCCCCAAGGAGGCCCCAAGCCTGCTAGGCGCGCCCTAGGGGGGCGCCTCCTGAGGGCATGTGCACCCCTTGGGAGTCCTCCAACCCTAATCTTTGCACTATAAATTCCCAAATATTCCCAAACCATCAGAGGCATCCACCAAATCCACCGCCGCAAGCGTCTGTTCCCGTGAGATCCCATCTTGGGGCCTTTTCTGGCGATCTGCCGGAGGGGGATTCGATCATGGTGGGCCTATACATCGACCTTGCTTCCCTTCCTATGATGTGTGAGTAGTTTACCGGGTCCATAGCTAGTAGCTAGATGGCTTATTCTCTCACTTTGATCTTCAATACAATGTGCTCCTCGATGTTCTTGGAGATCTATTCGATGATACTTTTTGCGGTGTGTTTGTTGAGATCTGATGAATTGTGGATTTATGATCATATTATCTATGAATATTATTATAGTCTTCTCTGAACTCTTTTATGCATGATTAAGGTATCTTTGTATTTCTCTTTGAACTATCGGTTTTGTTTGGCCAACTAGATTGATTTTCCTTCCAATGGAAGAGGTTCTTAGTTTTGGGTTTAATCATGTGGTTTCCTCACCCAATGACATAGTAGGGGCAGCAAGGCAAGTATTTTTATTGTTGCCATCAAGGATAAAAAGATGGGGTTTACATCATATTGCTTGATTTTATCCCTCTACATCATGTCATCTTACTTAAGGCATTACTCTGTTCTTATGAACTTAATACTCTAGATGCATGCTGGATAGCGGTCGATGTGTGGAGTAATAGTAGTAGATGCAGGCAGGAGTCGGTCTACTTGACATGGATGTGATGCCTATATTCATGATCATTGCCTTATATATCGTCATAACTTCGCGCTTTTCTATCAGTTGCTCAACGGTAATTTGTTTACCCACCGTATGCTTTCTTTAAGAGAGAAGCCTCTAGTGAAACCTATGGACCCCAGGTCTATTTTCCATCATATATTTTCAGATCTCACTGTTAAAAAGATCTTCCGATTCAGCGATTAATCTTCTAATTTATCGCTAATCGGGGGGTGACTGATAAGATTATGCCTTATCTTCACAGTTTGTCTTTTGAACCAATTTATCACTCTGACAAGCGATTTATCGGGAATCTACCAATAAATCAGACCTATTCATAGCACTATGTTTGCAAAAATTATGTTTATTCATGTTTTATGGACCTTGTTATGCAATATGTACTATTCTCCTATTTTGTTTCTCATTATACAAGGATTCAAAGGCTAGGAATCAAGGTAACACTTCTGTCCAATATTGTTTTGGTGTTCAATATAGCGTATTTTAGTGTTGGGAACCTGTGATTTGCCAAAAAAATACTATTAATAGTCGACCGATAAAATTGATTAATCAGCCGATTCCCGATTAATCTCTAATCCCTAGCTGACCGAGACGATAACGATAAGCGATATCTTCAACATTGTCAGATCTATAAACCAAAAAACCCAAAAATACCTTGTTGTAATTTATTTATATTTACTTTGTTTTATGTTTTAGTAATCTTTTATATCTATCTCTATCAGATCTCATCCTTGCAAGTGATCGTGAAGGGATTGACAACCCCTTTGTCGCATTGGGCGCAAGTGTTTGATAGTTTGTGCAAGTGCATAGATTGGAGACTTGATTGTACCTCCTATTGGATTGATACCTTGGTTCTCAAACTAAGGGAAATACTTATCTCTACTTTGTTGTGTCACCCTTTCCTCTTCAAGGGAAAAACCAACACAAGCTCAAGAAGTAGCAGGAAGAATTGCTGGCGCCGTTGTCAGGGAGGTTATACATCAAGCCTACCAAGTACCCACCATAAACACTGATCTCTTGCATTACATTATTTGCCATTTGCCTCTCTTTTTCCTCACGCCCACTTCTAAAATGTTTTCTGAAAAACAAAAAAAATGTTTGCCTATTATTCACCCTTTTTCTTTCTGCTCGATCTTTTGTTTGCTTGAACACATCATCATGAGTGACTTCGGTATGGCAGAAACAGATGATGGACTAACTCCTAAAATTGGATGATTTGGCATTCTGGATGCTAAAAATTTTGTTTTGGGGCAATGGAATGTTATGGGAAAAGAGCATATCCAAGAATTTTTCAACTGTGTTGGCAATTTGCCTTCTGATGATGCTCCTATACTTAAAAGAAGTAAAACTTATGTGAAGGCTATTTCAGCACTAGTCCTGAAATTTGAAAATAGATTTATTCGTACCCATCCAACATTGCAAAGATTGTTTTATGAGCTTCCCATGATAAAAAATCCTAAAGCTAAAAAGATAGTTGCCCATGTTCTTATGAATGAGTTTGATCACATAGTATGGGAAGCTAGGAAATTTTTTGATTTTTATGGTATGAGCCGTGAAAAACCGGCGATAGATGAGATCCTTTACAATAGTGACTACACGTTGAGACATTTTCTTGGAAATGATCAATTTTTTGATGAGAAACCTAAAAAGAAAATCCCCGTTTTAGATGTGATCCAACAAGATTTCAATGATGTTAGTCAACAATATTCTTGGATTGTGGCAAGAAATCAAAAGGGATACGTTTTATGCCTAGATCTATGTTTTATGCCTAGCTAGAGGCGTTAAACAATAGCGCTTGTTGGGAGGCAACCCAATTTTATTTTTATGTTTTTTTGTCCTGTTTTTCAATAAATAAACATTATTACCTCTGTAGAAATTGTGTATTGGTGTTTTAATTAGTGTTTAATCCAAGTAAGACCTTTGGGATGGTCTACGGTGATAGTTGATTTGATCTTGCTGAAAAGCAGAAACTTTTGTGCTCATTGCTAAAATTTTAAAAACTCACATAAACGTGCTTTTGATTTTATTTTTTTATAAAAGATTGATATACAAATTGCCTAGGTTTTCCTAAATTTTTAGAATTTTTGGAGTTACAGAAGTATATGAACTTTCCAGATTACTACAGACTGTTCTCTTTTTGACAGATTCTGTTTTCTGTGTGTTGTTTGCTTATTTTTATGAATCTATGGGTAGTATCGGGGGGTATGAACCATGGATAAGTAGGAATACAATAGATATAACACCAATATAAATTAAAATTGAGTCCACAATAGTATCAAAAGTAGTGATTTATTTTATTATACTAATGGATCTTATGAGTTTTCTGCTGAGTTATGTGTTGTGAAGTTTTCAAGTTTTTGGTAAAGATTTGATGGACAACGGAATAAGGAGTGGCAAGAGCCTAAGCTTGGGGATTCCCAAGGTACCCCAAAGTAATATGCAAGGACAACCAAGCATCTAACCTTGGGGATGCCCCGGATGGCATCCCCTCTTTTGTCTTAAATCCATCGGTAAATTTACTTGAGGCTATATTTTTATTCACCACATGATATGTGTTTTGCTTGGAGCATCTTGTATGATATGAGTCTTTGCATTATTTGCTTTTTAATTTACCAAACTAATTCTTGATGTACACACAATTTGAGAGGGACACACATTAATCGTGAATTTATTAGACTACTCTATCTACCTCACTTATATCTTTTGAGCTAGCCAGTTTGCTCTAGTGCTTCACTTATATCTTTTTAGAGCACGGCGGTGGCTTTATTATATAGAAATTGTTGAACTCTTATGCTTCACTTATATTATTTTGAGAGTCTTAAAACAGCATGGTAATTTGCTTAGGTTATGAATTTAGTCCTAATATGATGGGCATCCAAGAGGGATATAATAAAAACTTTCATATAAAAGAGCATTGAATAGATGAGAAGTTTGATTCCTTGCACTTGTTTTGAGATATAAAGATGGTGATATTAGAGTCATGCTAGTGAGTAATTGTGGATTGGTAGAAATACTTGTGTTAAAGTATGTGATTCATGTAGCATGCATGTATGGTGAATCGTTATGTGATGAAGTCAGGGCATGATTTATTTTTTGATTGTCTTCCTTATGAGTGGCGGTAAGGGACCAGCAATGGTCTTTTCCTACCAATCTATCCCCCTAGGAGCATGCATGTAGTACTTTGTTTTGATGACTAATAAATTTTTGCAGTAAGTATGTGAGTTCTTTATGACTAATATTGAGTCCACGGATTATACGCACTCTCACCCTTCCACCATTGCTAGCCTCTCTAGTACCGCGCAACTTTCCCGGTGCATGAAACCCACTATATACCATTCCTCAAAAGAGACACCATACGTATCTATTATGGCATTTCCATAGCCATTCCGAGATATATTGCCATGCAACTTCCACCGTTCCATTTATTATGACACGCAACATCATTGTCATATTGCTTTGCATGATCATGTAGTTGGCACACTATTTGTGGCAAAGCCACCATTCATATTTTTTATACATGTCACTCTTGATCATAGCACATACCGGTACACCGTCGGAGGTATTCATATAGTCATATCTTGTTCTAGAATCGAGTTGTAATTCTTGAGTTGTAAAGAAATAAAAGCGTGATGATCATCTTAGAGCATTATCCCATGCGAGGAAAGTATGATGGAGGCTATGATTCCCCCACAAGTCGGGATCAGGCTTCAGACGAAAAGTAAAAACAAAGAAAAAAGAAAAAATGAGAGAAAAGAGAGAAGGTACAATGTTACTATCCTTTTTTCACACTTGTGCTTCAAAGTAGCACCATGATCTTCATGATAGAGAGTCTCCTATTTTGTCACTTTCATATACTAGTGGGAATTTTTCATTATATAGAACTTGGCTTGTATATTCCTATGATGGGCTTCCTCAAATTGCCTTAGGTATTCGTGAGCAAGCAAGTTGGATGCACACCCACTTAGTTTCTTTTTGAGCTTTCATACACTTATAGCTCTAGTGCATCTGTTGCATGGCAATCCCTACTCGCTTGCATCGATAGCAATTGATGGGCATCTCCATAGCCCATTAATTTGCCTAGTTGATGTGAGATTTTCTCCTTCTTTTTGTCTTCTCCACAACCACCATATTCTATTCCACCTATAGTGCTATATCCATGGCTCATGCTCATGTATTGCATGAAAGTTGAAAAAGTTTGAGAACATCAAAAGTGTGAAAAAATTGTTTGGCTTGTCATCGGGGTTGTGCATGATGAAATACTTTGTGTGATGAAGATGGAGCATAGCCATACTATACGATTTTGTAGGGATAACTTTCTCTGGCCATGTTATTTTGAGATGGCATGATTACTTTATTAGTATGCTTGAAGCATTATTGTTTTTATGTAAATATTAAAATTTTGTTTTGAATCTTATGGATCTGAATATTCATGCCACAATAAAGAAGGTTGCATTCATAAATATGTTAGGTAGCATTCCACATCGAAAATTCTGTTTTTATCATTTACCTACTCGAGGACGAGCAGGAATTAAGCTTGGGGATGCTTGATACGTCTCCAACGTATCTATAATTTTTTATTGTTCCATGCTATTATATTATCTGTTTTGGATGTTTTATATGCATTAATATGCTATTTTATATTATTTTTGGGACTAACTTATTAACCTAGAGCCCAGTGCTAGTCTCTGTTTTTTCTTTTTTTTTGAGTTTTACAAAAAAGGAATATCAAACGGAGTCCCAATGGAATAAAACTTTTGCGATGATTTTTCTTGGACCAGAAGACATCACGGAGCTTGGAGAGGGGGTCAAAAGATCCCCGAGGAGGCCACAAGCCTGCTAGACTGAGGGCTTGTGGGCCCCTCAGGAGTCCTCCAATCCTAATCTTTGCACTATAAATTCCCAAATATTCCCAAACCATCAGAGGCATCCACCAAAATACTTTTCTATCGCCGCAAGCCTCTGTTCCAGTGAGATCCCATCTTGGGGCCTTTTCTGGCGATCTGTCAGAGCGGGATTTGATCACGGAGGGCCTCTACATCAACCTTGCTGCCCTTCCGATGATGTGTGAGTAGTTTACCAAACACCTATGGGTCCATAGCTAGTAGCTAGATTGCTTCTTCTCTCTCTTTGATCTTCAATACGATGTTCTCCTTGATGTTCTAGGAGATCTATTCGATGTAATAATTTTTGCGGTGTGTTTGTTGAGATCTGATGAATTGTGGATTTATGATCAGATTATCTATGAATATTATTTGAGTCTTCTCTGAACTCTTTTATGCGTGACTACGATATCTTTGTATTTCTCTTCAAAGTATCGGCTTGGTTTGGCCAACTAGATTGTTTTTTCTTGCAATGGGAGAGATGCTTAGTTTTGGGTTCAATCTTGCGGTGTCCTCACCCAGTGACATAGTAGGGGTAGCGAGGCACATATTGTATTCTTGCCATCAAGGATAAAAAGATGGTGTTTACACCATATTGTTTGAGTTTATCCCTCTACATCATGTCATCTTACTTAAGGCGTTACTCCATTCTTATGAACTTAATACTCTAGATGCATGCTGGATAGCGGTCGATGTGTGGAGTAATAGTAGTAGATGTAGGCAGGAGTCGGTCTACTTGTCACGGACGTGATTCCTATATTCATGATCATTGCCTTAGATATCGTCATAACTTTGCGCTTTTCTATCAATTGCTCAGCGGTAATTTGTTTACCCACTGTATGCTTTCTTTAAGAGAGAAGCCTCTAGTGAAACCTATGGCCCCCGGGTCTATTTTCCATCATATATTTTCAGATCTATAAATCAAAAAACCAAAAAATACCTTGCTGCAATTTATTTATATCTACTTTGTTTTACGCTTTCCTAATCTTTTATATCCATCTCTATCAAATCTCATCCTTGCAAGTGACCATGAAGGGATTGACAACCCCTTTATCGTGCTTGGTGCAAGTGTTTGATTGTTTGTGCAGGTGCTTGCTACTTCTTGAGCTTGCGTTGGTTTTTCACTTGAAGAGGAAAGGGTGATGCAGCAAAGTAGAGATAAGTATTTCCCTCAGTTTGAGAACCAAGGTATCAATCCAGTAGGAGACATCGCAGAAATCACCAATACCTGCACAAACAATCAAACAACTTGCACCCAATGCGATAAAGGGGTTGTCAATCCCTTCACGGTTACTTGCAAAAGTGAGATCTGATAGACATAGATAAATGGTAAAGTAAATGTTTTTTGGTATTTTTGGTTTATAGATCAGAAAGTAAAATATTGCAAAAATAGTAGACCGGAAACTAATATTGTAGATCGGAAACTTATATGATGGAAAATAGACCCAGGGGCCATAGGTTTCACTAGAGGCTTCTCTCAAGATAGCAAATAATACGGTGGGTGAACAAATTACTGCCGAGAAATTGATAGAAAAGCGCAAAGTTATGACGATATCTAAGGCAATGATCATGAATATAGGCATCAGGTCCGTATCAAGTAGACCGAAACGATTCTGCATCTACTACTATTACTCCACACATCGACCGACTCCTGCCTGCATCTAGAGTACTAAGTTCATGAAGAACAGAGTAACACATTAAGTAAGATGACATGATGTAGAGGAATTATCTCAAGCAATATTATGAAAACCCCATCTTTTTATCCTCGATGGCAACAATACAATACGTGCCTTGCTGCCCCTACTGTCACTGGGAAAGGACACTGCAAGATTGAACCCAAAGCTAAGCACTGATGACCCACAAGTATAGGGGATCAATTGTAGCTCTTTTCGATAAGTAAGAGTGTCAAACCCAATGAGCAGCAGAAGGAAATGACAAGTGGTTTCCGTAAGATAATGTCTGCAAGTGCTGAAATTATAAGTAATAGGGTAGTCTAGTGGGGCTAGATCGAGAGTTCTGACCTTTTTGTGGGTTGGGCTATCTTCAAAGAAAGATAATAACTATAATAGTAGCAAAAGTGCAGCAGGTAGCCCAATCCTTTTGAGGCAAAGGACAAGCCAAAACGGTCTTTTATAGTAAGCAAAGCGTTCTTGAGGGTACACGCGAATTTTATCTAGTCACTTTCATCAAGTTGGTTCGATTTGTGTTTACTACTTTGATAATTTGATATGTGGGTGGATCAGTGCTTAGGTGTTGTTCTTACTTGAACAAACCTCCTACTTATTATTAACCTCCTCGCAAGTACGAGAAAAGCATTAAGAATAAATTCTAACCATAGCATTAAACTTTTGGATCCAATCGGTCCCTTACGGAATAGCGCATAAATTAGGGTTTAAGCTTCTGTCACTCTCGCAATCCATCATCTAATAATTACTCCAAAATGCATTCCATTAGGCCCAAATATGGTGAAGTGTCATGTAGTTGAGTTCACATGACACCACTAAGGGAATCACAACATACATACTATCAAAATATCAAACACATATCAAGTTCACATGATTACTTGCAACATGATTTCTCCCGTGACCTCAAGAATAGAAGTAACTACTCACAGGTGATAAACATGCTCAAAATTATAGGGGTATTAAATAGAAAATTGGATTTTAACATATAATCTTCCACCAAATAAACCATATAGTAATCAACTACAAGATGTAATCAACACTACAAGTCATCCACAAGCACCAATCTATAGTTCCGGTACAAAGATTGAACACAAGAGATGAACTAGGCTTTGAGAGGATATGGTGTTGTTGAAGATGTTGATGGATGTTGCCCTCCCCAAGATGAGAAAGTTGTTGGCGATGATGATGACGATGATTTCCCCCTCCGGGAGGGAAGTTCCCCTGGCGGAATCGCTCCGCCGGAGGGCAACGATGCTCCTACCCAAGTTCCACGTGGAGATGGCGGCACTCCATCCCGAAAGTCCTCCCCTTATTTTTTATAGGTCAAAATGACTTATATACCAGAAGATGGGCACCGGAGGTGGGCCTGGGTGAGCACAACCCACCAGGGCGCGCCTGGGCGGAATATTGGAGCCAGTAAGTACTCGAGGGGGCCCACCAGGTGGGCACAACCCAACAGGGCGCGCCTGGGCTCCCTGGCACGCCCTGGTGGGTTGTGCCCACCTGGTGGGCCCCCTCGGGTACCTATCGGCTCCAATATTCCTCATTTATTCCATAAATATTCCCCGTAAAGTTTCAGCTTATTTGGAGTTGTGCAGAATAGGTGGCCTCACGTAGCTTTTCCAGGTCCAGATTTCCAACTGCCATAATTCTCCCTCTTTGTGTGTACCTTGCATATTATGAGAGAAAAGGCATTAGAATTACTCCAAAAAGCATTATTATGCAGAAAAACATCATAAATAATAGTAGGAAAACCTGATGCAAAATGGACGTATCAAGCACTTCTCCCAGTAAAAGAAAAAACCAATCTAGTTGGCCAAACCAAACCGATAGTTCGAAGAGAATTACAAAGATATCAAATCATGCATAAAATAATTCAGAGAAGATTCAAATAATATTCATACATAAGTTGATCTTAAATCCACAATTCATCGGATCTTGGCAAACACACCGCAAAAAAGTATTACATCGGATAGATCTCCAAGAATATCGAGGAGACCATGGTATTGAGAATCAAAGAGAGAGAAGAAGCCATCTAGCTACTAGATATGGAGCCGTATCTTCTCAAAAACAAGGTAGTTATGTCTTCTCAAAAACCCAAAAATACCTTGATGCAACTTATTTATATTTACTTTGTTTTACGTTTCACTAATCTTTTATATCTATCTCTATCAGATCTCATCCTTGAAAGTGACCGTGAAGGGATTGACAACCCCTTTATCGTGTTGGATGCAAGTGTTTGATTGTTTGTGCAGGTGTGTGCTACTTCTTGAGCTTGCGTTGGTTTTTCCTATGAAGAGGAAAGGGTGATGCAGCACAGTAGAGATAAGTATTTCCCTCAGTTTGAGAACAAAGGTATCAATCCAGTAGGAGACAACGCACAAATCACCAATACCTGCACAAACAATCAAACAACTTGCACCCAATGCGATAAAGGGGTTGTCAATCCCTTCACGGTTACTTGCAAAAGTGAGATCTGATAGAGATAGATGAATGATAAACTAAATATTTTGGTTTATAGATCGGAAAGTAAAAGATTGCAAAAATAGTAGATCGGAAACTAATATTGTAGATCGGAAACTTATATGATGGAAAGTAGACCCGGGGGCCATAGGTTTCACTAGAGGCTTCTCTCAAGATAGCAAATAATATGGTGGGTGGACAAATTACTGTCGAGCAATTGATATAAAAGCGTAAAGTTATGACGATATCTAAGGCAATGATCATGAATATAGGCATCACATCTGTGTCAAGTAGACCGAAACAATTCTGCATCTACTACTATTACTCCACACATCGACTGACTGATGCCTGCATCTAGAGTATTAAGTTCATGAAGAACAGAGTAACGCATTAAGTAAGATGACATGATTTAGAGGAATTAACTCAAGCAATATCATGAAAACCCCATCTTTTTATCCTCGATGGCAACAATACAATACGTGTCTTGCTGCCCCTACTGTTACTGAGAAAGGACATTACAAGATTGAACCCAAAGCTAAGCACTTCTCCCATTGCAAGAAAAACCAATCTAGTTGGCCCAACCAAACTGATAGTTTGAATAGAATTACAAAGATATCAAATCATGCATAAAAGAATTCAGAGAAGATTCAAATAATATTCATAGATAAGATTATCATAAATCCACAATTCATCGGATCTCGGCAAACACACCGCAAAAACGTATTATATTGGATAGATCTCCAAGAACATGGAGGAGAACATGGTATTGAGAATCAAAGGGAGAGAATAAGCCATCTAGCTACTAGCTATGGACCCGTAGGTGTGTGGTAAACTACTCATGCTTCATTGGAAGGGCAATAGAGTTGATGTACAAGCCCTCCGTGATCAAATCCCCCTCCGGCAGGGTGCCAGAAAAGGTCCTTAGATGGGATCTCACGGGTACAGAAGGTTGCAGCGGTGGAAAAGTGTTTTCGTGGATGCCTCTGGTGGTTTTGGGGATATTTGGGAATATATAGGCGAAAGAATTAGGTCGGGAGGGTCACAGGGGGGAGGGCACAAGGGTGGGGGCGCGCCCTACGTCCTTGTGGCCGCCTCGTGGCTCCTCTGACTTCATCTCCAAGTCTCCTAGTTGTCTTCTCGTCCAAGAAAAATCATTGCAAAGGTTTCATTATGTTTTGACTCCGTTTGTTATTCCTTTTCTGCCAAGCTTAAAAACAAGAAAAAAAAACATAAACTGGCACTGGGCTCTAGGTTAATAGGTTAGTCCGAAAAATAATATAAAATAGCATACTAATGCATATAAAACATCCAAAACAGATAATATAATAGCAAGGAACAATCAAAAATTATAGATACGTTGGAGACACATGAGTGCATAGATTGTAGACTTGCTTGTACCTCCTGCTGGATTGGTACCTTGGTTCTCGAACTAAGGGAAATACTTATCTCTACTTTATTGCATCACTCTTATCTCTTCAAGGGAAAAAACAACGCAAGATCAAGAAGTAGCATCGGTGATGATCGCTCTTCTGTTCCTTCCCGTACATTACCAAAAGGTCTATCACAAGAAAGAAGAGTAAGAGCGACCCCATGACAACAATAGGCATTCTTTTTCTATCATATATGGTGGACACTATCCCTCACTAATTTTATCGTCATGTATGGAGTCCCGATAGACTTAAAGTCAACCCGAAGTGTCGTTTAATTCTGTTTCCGGCAAATCCAAGGCACTCCATATTTCCTATATATCCTAGCACAATTCATGCTAAAATTCATGGAAAATTCCAGCATGACCTTTGCTAAAATAGGACATATCGAGCGCCTGAAATTTGCTGGAACATAAATGAATCAATACTCTGGCAATACATAGGCCACTCGGAGGTGTTCCCTGCAAACATAGGCCACTAGGGCAAGCACATATCCTTAATTTTCGTATTTAAGCAACCATGTAGAACATGTTTACTCACTATAGACGATGGTTGTCGACAATGCGGGTGTCATCGGTGATCCTCAGGGCGTCATCGACTGGCTTGTCGGTGATGTACCCTGCGCCACGCATAAGCATTTATATAGAAAATTTTGAACTTGGCGCTCATTGCATTTCAATGGTTCAATATTGAGAAAAAACATTTCAATATATCTTATAACCCTCACATTTCATTTGGACAACAAGCATATCTAAATACCCTAGTTTTTCAAGAAAGCAGGTCTCTCTCTCTCTCTAAATTTGGCAATGTGAGAATGACATAAAAGTAATTCGCAATATAACTTGCAACAACATTTTATATTTTATTTGATACCTAAAATACTCCAAGGTATTTGGTTCAAAAAGCCCAACATTTACTGAACATTTTCAAATTTTCCACTCTATTCAACACTTACTATTCTATTCTATTCAAAAGACCTACATTTACTAATTTCCTATTCTATTCAAAACACCTACATTTACTGAAAATTTTCTACTCTATTCGAAAGACCTACATTTACTGAAATTTTCCATTGCATTCAAATAATATACATTCTATTGTATTAAAAAAACATTGCTAAACCTACTATCTATAAGAACAGAGGGAGGAGGCCGAGATGGAAGGAGGCAGGAGGGAGGGAGGAGGGCGTCCGGAGGAGGACGGGGGGCGTCCGAAGGAGGACAACGGGTAATGAGAGGAGGGAGAAGGGACGAGGACAGCGAGAGGAGGAGGGAGGATGGCGTGGATGGTGGGAGATGAGAGGAGGGAGGAGGGAGGAGGGCGGCAAGAGGAGGAGTGTCGGTGTACAAAAGTGTGGGTACTTCTGTACCCCTTACTTGTGCACGGACGGTTGCAGCCACCCCTACAGCAGGGCATGGCGAGACAGAGGAAGACAGCAGAAGGCAAGACAGGTATAGAGAACACCAAGGCAAGCTTCCTAGAGTAGCAAGCAGTAAGAGGCAAGCAGGGTCATGCCCGGCAACAAGCCTTGCCAAGGCGACCTGCGAGGCCTCGGCAAGCCCCTTGTCGGGGCAGCTCGCGAAGGGACCGGCAGGGCCACTACCCTTGGGCTTCAGAGCTCTGACACCATCGACAATGATAAAGACCAAGATCTGAAGAGAACATGCCCGGAAGCATGCGGCTCCTCACGAAGATCAACAACCCACAAGTCCACGTGGGATCAAATGATGAAGACCCCCGGCAAGACCCTAGCCGGGGGCGGCTCCAAGGCCCTCGGCAAGCCTTGCCAGGGATGATCGCTGGGCCGCGGCCAGGCCCGTGCTCGGTAGGGTTTTGCCACCTCACCACCACTCCAACATAGCGATAAGGATGCCAGCGAAGCACACGCCTGCATGGTGGCATGCAGATCTTCGTGGAAGCCTACCACTTTGCCAACACAACAGCTGGTTGGCCAGCGTGGCGCTGCATGCCTCGTCGGCCCAAACGCGTGGCAAGGCGAGGGGAAGCGGCGAAGGACAGGATGGCCTTTGTTGTTGTCCCCAATAAAGCAAGAGGACACGTAGGCATCACATTAAATGCGCTTGTCCTACGCTGATCAGGTGATAAGCTCGTATCACTATAGCTTGCCACCTCTTGTGTGCCACTGTGGCAACCCCTTTGTGTATAAAAGGATGCCCAAGGCACACAGAGATGGGATTCAGACTTTTGGACAAATCACGCATCATAGCTAGTTCAAAAGCTCAAGAACACTCATATAACCAGATAAAGCAGGACTAGGGTATTATGCATCCTCACGGCCCAAACCTGGATAAAAATCCCCTGTGTCCTAATGGCTCGACCTGATCTTCATGCAACTAATCCCCTACCGAACGTAGAAGGGATACTTGTGACCCCATAGGTGATCAGTTTCCCCAACATCTTTGGCGCGCCAGGTAGGGGGAGTTAGTTGTGAGAATCTGGTCTATTGGTTAGGACAGCGGCGCCTTCGTCGCCATGGCTCCGAAGAAGAAAGGCGAGCGGTGGCGCCCATGGCCGCAATGATGATCCGCATAGCGACCGACAAGCTAAGTTATCTCAACCTTGAGTAATCCTTCCTTTTTATGAGGTTATCCCCCTCTATGGTTTCAGTCCTTGTATGGAGAACCTGCACGCGGAAGGAACCCAGCCGTGATTGGCAGCGCCCCTGTTCTGTTCCGAGTCCGCTCAATAGTTCGGGTGCCGCTCTATGCTAAGAACGGTGGGGTGCCTTGCCGTAATCGACAGCGCCCTTGTTCTGCCTCGAGTCCGCTCGCCAGTCTAGGTGCTGCTCCAAGAGCGGCAGGGTAGCCCGCAGGCGTCGACGCCCTCTGTAGGTTGCTAAGGATCCATCCTTCTAGCTCTATGGCAAGGGGTGCATGTGCCGGCAGGCCTGTCCAACTAAGCGTAGGGTGCCAAAAATACAAGGATGGACTAGAACGGGAAGATAATATGCAGCTAGTTCAAAGTACAGCAAAACTTATATTACATCTAAAGTTACCGCAATTCTAACTTAAGATAATCTATCTTGGGTACGGACTCGCAGCTACTACAGGGGACGAAGCAGTTAATCACGGCGCTGGCCCTCCAACATCGCGACTCCGCTGACACGGCTGATGATGGGCTTGATGCGCTCCTCGAGCGCCTGACGATCGACGTCCTCCGGCAAGTTGACAAGCGCCTGGCCAAATTCGACGCTGGGGTTCCAGTGCGCCACCTTGGTGAGCACCTTGATCAAGGCGTCCCGGCAAAGTTGCCAGGACTCCTCGGCCAGGTAGGCCGCCCTGGTGGACTGGAGCAGCTTCATGGCGGCAAGAACATGCTCGAAGAACTCAGACAGCCTGGCGCTCTCGGCAACCCTTGCCTCGTGGGAGAACCTGAAGTTTGGCATGCCAATGGCATCCAGCTGCGTGCTAATCTGCTCCGCGACATCCATGAGGTGGCTGGTCTAGAGTTTTGTGCTCTCCATGAGTTTGTTGTGGGAAGTGGCAGCGGTCCGCAACAGCAACAGCTCGTCCGCGAGGTCCTTGGCCAGGGTCTGCTCGCGAGCTTGGGATTCTGAGAGCATCTTCTCCTGGATGTCCAACTTCAGCTTCAGATCATCAATGGCCTCATTGACCATGGAGAGCAGCTTGGTTTTGTCAGATGTGGTGGTCTACATCTCCGCCAGGTCGTAGACAGCCTTCTCCCTGTCGTCCTTGAGCGTGGAGATCTCTTTGGTCAGCTCTGCCAGGCTCGCCTCCAGCTTCTCCACCTTCCACGCCAGCTCAGCCCTGGCGGCCTCGGCCGCTTCAGCACGGTCGATGGCCTCTTATAGCTTGCCGGTGTGGTCGAGGGCCAGAGCATCGAGTGCCTCCTGGTGCTTCTGCAACAGGTCTTGAGTCTGCTGCGCGATGAGCCGCTCGATCTCCTCGTCCTTGGCGCGAAGCGTGGCGGCAAGTGCCGCTTCGCGAGTGACCAAGTCCTCCTCCTGGACATCGAGTGAGATGCGGCGCTACATCTGATTGGACTCGTCCTTGGTAGCTTTGGCCTTTGCCACCTCCTGCGCCTTGTCAAAATCGGCCTACTTGAAGAGGAGGTCCCGCTGGCGCTCGCTCAGCTGGGCTTAGGAGGCCCTCAGATCCTCCTAGGCCTTGTCAAACCAGGTTTTCATCTGGGCGACACGCTCCTGGAAATCCGCCTCTGCCTTATCCACGGTCGCCATCCTGGAGTCTGCCTTCTCCTTGCGAGCCCGGTGGAGAGCCTGGAGCTTGTGGAAGTTGGCGCCCATGGCTTGAAGGAGTTGGTCCTCCTTGGAGACGCCACCGCTGACGCTCGGTTCGTCAACGACCTAGAGCCCGGTGGCGGTGAGGATTTCCTCGTCAAAGACCTCCCCCTCGACTGGCGTCCTGGCGCCTTCCTCTCCTAGAATGTTGACGAAGAGGTTGTCGCCAACCTTCAAGTACCTGCTTGGGCCAGGGGCTGAGGAGGAGGAGGGTTGGTCATTGACCAGCTCCTCCCTGTCAGGATCCTTGGCGGCCTCGCCAGTGGTGGCCGTGTCGGCCTCCCCGGTAGGCCCCGCGGTGGCCTCCTCGATAGTAGCCTTGACGGTCTCTCTGACAGGATCCTCATCCACCTTCTCCACGGCAGGATCCTTGCCGGACTCCCCGGCAAGCCCCATGGCGGCCTCTTCAGTGGGTCTCTTGGCATCCTCCTCGGCAGCAATGGTGGTGGCCTCGACCTTAGAATCCCTGGCGGTCTCCATGATCACCGCGTCGACGCCCGCCTGGTCCGCCAAGGGAGGATCTGAAGCCAAGGGAAGTAAAAAGGTGAAATCGAAATCAGAAAAGTTCAAAACAAATAGAAGGGAAGAAGTCAAAACGGCAGATAGCAAGGAGCAGAAGGCGTCTACTTACATACAGCAGGTGGGGAGGGTGCGTCCCCCTCCCCAGCGACATCTGTTGCTGGGACGGGGTCGTCGGCGCCTGTGCCCGCCTCCACCTCCTCCGAGCGCAAGGGCTCGTCAGTGGGTGCACTTGTCGGGGACGCCCCTCTGGTCGGCGTGGATGACGGGGGCGGCGTGTCAGGGGTGGCCCTTAGGGGCTTCTCCTGCTCATGTTCCTTTCTTGCAGTTCCAGCAAGATCACCAGTAAGGAGACATGCTCCAACACCCGCCAACAAGAGATAAGTGACAAACTCATGTTGGGGGTTGCGCCGAGGGCTGGACTCCGGACTGGTGAAGATCACCTCTATAGCACGAGGGGTGCTTGCCGGGGGCTCAGTACTCGTCGAGGCCCTGGCCCTTTTCACCCTCTGGGCAAGCGTCTCTGCGTCACTACAAACAATGAAATCAGATCAAGGTCAAGTAATTCAACTAAGGAATCAGGGAACAGATGGATGAAGCAGAGTGCAAACTCGTCCTCCTCTTCCTCTGCCCTCCTCTTCTTCCTCGGGCTGAACGACCCAAGGTCATATTTGGCCGCTGGGACGGAGCCCGCCGGGGAAGGAGATGGAGTCCTTAAGCGCCCAGCCGCAGGAGAAGTGGCGGAGCGTCTGCTTGAGGAGGAGGAAGTAGCACCACGTCTGATCGAAGAGGAGGCAGCAGTTGCAGCCTTCTTCAACGCTGCGGCCCTCTTCTCCGCTGCGTTCGCCTCCAGCGCCTCCATGGCTGCACGCCTCTTCTAGCGCATGGGCTCAGCCTAAGCCCCTTGCCCCTGCGTGGCCTTGCCGGGGCGAACTGGCTCGTTGGAGCCGGTCCGTCGCAAGACACACCTCTTCTTCGGGGCCAAGGGCTCGTCCACCCCGGACGCCTCCCCGGCCGGCTCTTCGGCCGCCTCCATGGAAGGAGGAGCCCCGGCACCAGCAATGCTGGTCTCTCCAGCGGGCTCCACCCACTTGAGGAATCGTTGTTCCTCCTCGGCCTCCCCAGCCTCGTCCTCCACGGCACCACAGCTGCCGGCCTTCGCGGCAAGGTCTACCTCCCTCGCCCTGGCGGCAATATATGCCAGCTCTTGGTTGGTGGTGGGGTGGATGAGTTCTGGGTCGTCACAGACGTGGCCCTCTGACAAGTTGTCGAAGAACTGCTGCACATCCTGGGCCTTTTGCTCAGCCCAGGTTGGATCCAAGCCATGAGCGTTGAAGGCAGGCATTGTGGCAATGATCTCGGTCTGGCGAGAGTTATTGCTCATCGGGTGCACCCCTGCCGGCAACCTAAATGGGTGGCCTTTCTTGCCGGCCTTTGCAGCCTTGCCGACCCACTCAGCGTTGTCGTCCTCATCCATCTTGATCTAGAAGAGCCTCTAGCAGACGGATGTGTGCTGCATCACATTGAAGTTATGCTTTAAGCCGGGGCGGAGCCTCATGATGTCCGTTGCGTTCCTGAAATCCCAGGTCGGCCTCCCTTTCTGGTGCAAGGGAGCGATGGGGCGACGGATGAAATCAGCCCCAACCATCTCCAGCATGAGGCCGGCAGAGACAAGGTGGAGGATTCTGGTGGTGGCGACCGTGAGCTTCGCGTCGTTGGGGTCAGAGTCGCTCTAGTCATTGCCGAGGACCGGCGGGCTCTGACGGACCTCACAGAAGTGTTGTGGCTCTTTCTCCATGATCCAGCACCACCGGCCCCGCCATTCGTCCCACCGCTCCTTCTGGAAGCCCTCCGGATATGCTCCCTTGCATAGAGGCCTCGGGATCCAAGCAACGAAGCCAGAGATGGCGTCCCCTTGTTGAATTGGGGGGGAAGAAATAGTGGTGGGAGAGCGTTGTGCTGGGGTAGAATCCAGCGAAGCCCTCGCAGAGGTGGGCGAAAAGGGCCATGAACGCCACCGCATTCGGCGTGAAGTCCAGGATGTGGAAGCCGTAGGTGTGCATGATGTCATTAAAGAAATCTAAGAAAGGGGGGCAAAGGCCGCAGGAGAAATAGTCAATAAAGAAGGCGTAAGTGTTCGGGCCGGCCTTGGTGAAGGAGCAGGAATGACCTTGGTGGAGGATGCCCCGTCGTCTCCTTCCCCCACAAGCACATGAACTGGTCCTTGAGCGTGAGCAAATCAATCGTTAGAGGGAAGAGGGTGTGCTCCTTCCGCATCTTCACCAGCTCACTCTCTGGGAACTCCTTCCCCGCGGTGGCCTTGGCCGCTTTCTTGCCCTTGCTAGCCTTGGGAGCCATGGCGGTTGTGGAGGGGCAAGGGATCGAGAGGCGATGGAGGCGCGACAGCGGCGAGAAAAGGCACAAAGCTATGGTTTGGATTTGGGGGACAAAAGGGGAACGACGGTTCGGAGATTGGGAGAAGCAGAGAAGGTAAATGAGCAATGCCCTGCAGTTTTTCCTTTTTATGGGGAAGGCGCGAGCCAGCTCTTCACCATTTACTGCGGATGACGCATGTGTACCACACCCATCCCACACGCGACCCCCATGTCACGCACTCAACGCGGGATGTGGGGAAGCGCAACTGCCAGAAAGATCATGGTGGTTCGCCTCTGCCACGCTCGCCCATGCATTGCTTTGGGCCTGGTCCAACTACGCCTTGCGCTTATGTGTGGCCCAGGCCCGGGGGCTCCTGTCGGTGTACAAAAGTGTGGGCACTTCTATACCCTTTACTTGTGCACGGACGGTTGCAGCCATCCCTATAGCAAGGAATGGCGAGATAGAGGAAGACAGCAGAAGGCAAGACAGGTATAGAGAACATCAAGGCAAGCTGCCCAGAGTAGCAAGCAGCAAGAGGCAAGTAGGGTCATGCCCGGCAACAAGCCTTGCCGAGGCGACATGCGAGGCCCTAGGTGTCGGTGTCAAAACCGGCGGATCTCGGGTAGGGGGTCCCGAACTATGCGTCTAAGGCTAATGGTAACAGGAGGCAAGGGACACGATGTTTTACCCAGGTTCGGGTCCTCTCGATGGAGGTAATACCCTACTTCCTGCTTGATTGATCTTGATGATATGAGTATTACAAGATTTGATCTACCACGAGACCGTAGAGGCTAAACCCTAGAAGCTAGCCTATGATTATGATTGTTCTTGTCCTACGAACTAAACCCTCCGGTTTATATAGACACCGGAGGGGGCTAGGGTTACACAGAGTCGGTTACAGAGAAGGAAATCTACACATCCGAATATCCAAGCTTGCCTTCCACGCAAAGGAGAATCCCATCCGGACACGGGACGAAGTCTTCAATCTTGTATCTTCATAGTCCAACAGTCCGGCCAAAGTATATAGTCCGGCTGTCCGAGGACCCCTTAATCCAGGACTCCCTCAGTAGCCCCCGAAACAGGCTTCAATGACGATGAGTTCGGCATGCAGATTGTCTTTGACATTGCAAGGCGGATTCTTCTCCAAATCCTCCAGAGCATTGTTGTAATGAGCAGTGTCCGGCTCCTCATCAATGTCGCGCTCCTCGGCTTCTGTGCTTTAATAATGGTTGTTTCCACGTGTCGAGCGAATGTGAGAAGTCGGGGCATTTTTACATTTGCCACCCCAACCATGCGGGTAAATCATCTATAAAAGAGATGGGGATTCTCATATCCAAATCACACCATCTCCTCCCAGGGAGTGTTCATCAGAGCGTGCCCGGACAAATCCATACCACCATGGTCGGTCATCGCGGTTCCTCCTCTCGTTCCCGTAGCAATAAGCCAGGTGATTGGGAGAGATGTTCTGTTCCCCACAGCTGACTAGTAGAGTTGCAGACCAAAGGGTTTCTCCCACCTGCATACATGGTCCCCGTCCGAGCTGGACTAGCCACTTATAATGGCGGGGAGCAAGTGGAGAGCTTTCCAAACCCATCCAAGGGAGAGCGGGTGTGCTTTGTCCCCTACTTGCTGTGGGGGCTCGGATTTCCAATCCATCCTTTCCTCCGCGGGCTCCTGGAGTTTTACGGCCTCCAACTACACAGCTTTACCCCAGCCTCCATACTGCATATCGCAGGCTACGTCGCCTTCTGCGAGCTCTTTCTGGGCTGCAAAGCTCATTTTGAGCTGTGGAAGAGGCTATTCTTCCTAGTACCCCGTACCCAGAAGGGGTCGGTATTTCAAGTGGGCGGAGCCGAAATATGGTGCATCGCCGGGACCGGATATCTATCCGGCAGGCCGAAGAAGACATCCGTGGACTGGCCCTCAGAATGGTTCTACGTGGAGGACGTCCCTCTTCCGGACCCTGTGCGGAAGGGCCTTCCCAAGTTTGTAGATGCCCCATTGAAGAAACACCACAGCTGGCGCCCCAGGAGCCCCCAGGAGGAAGATAACAGAGAGATCCTTTTCCTGATGGACAGGATAAATACACTGGCCAAATCAGGGCTGACAATAATTCAAGTTATGTCCATATGCATAATGCGGGGAGTGCAGCCACTTCAATATCGGGGAAAACCCATGTGGCACTTCAATGGAGAAGACGATGCCACCCGCTGCGGCCGTAAAGGACCGGACTCTCCCGCCGCTCTGGCGAAGATACTGTCCGATTTGTTCAAAGGAGAAGAGGAGGACTTCATCCATATCAAGCCACGGGATGGATTCTCCCTGTACAACCCCCCAAGCTGGGTGAGTCGCTATCTTTTATTCCAATCTTTCCCACATTTTTCGCACCAATGTTTTAATTCATCAATTCATAGCAGGAACTGCGAAGGGCTATGAAGGATGTTCACAGCCCATCTCCACCGCTAGAGGACCCTAACCGGGCTCTCGACCCCAGTCTCAAAGAGATCCGGACACGTTTATGCAGCTTATCGACAGGACATTTTACCAGTTGAGCTGCGATGGTGTGATGGTGGCCATTATAGCCGATTATCCTGGCTTACTCCTTGTATCCCAGGTAAGCACAGCCACAGTCCCAACTTCCGAAAAGGATTCCCTCCTTACACTTCACCCACCGCACATGTATTGTGTTTTACAGGGAAGGCCATCGGGGCGCCAAGCTGAACCCGCGGTGACTCGCCAACAAGGGGCACCAAAGTCGGGAAGGCTTAAAAGAAAGGCGGTCAGGACCGAGATGTCGTTTCAAAGGTATGTTTAAAAACCTGCCATGCAGTTACCATTGTTAAAACATAACGATGTCTTCTGCCTTCTGACAGAAAGAATGCTCGACGGACTATATCCGGAGAGTCTAGCGGTCATGCTTCCACCAGCCGGACTCCGAGGCCGGACTCAAGGGCGGAGATCAACACGGACGATCCTCCTACAGAGGATGCGGATAGATTTTCCGCTACCAACTCCGAAGTGGAGAGCGCCATAAATCATAGGCGCCGACGGGCCGCACTATGTGACCATAATTTCTCTAAAGAGGCATTCGACGCCTTCAACTCAGGGGACGCGTACATCCGGGATGCTCAAGGTGGCCTCGCCAGGGCCACGGACCAGTACGTAAAGGATATACGGGTAAGAAAATTTGATAAGTATGTATATCAGTAGCCCCTGAGACTTGAAACAGTTGGCACAACTGATTTAAGGATCCTCGTGTGCATAGGTTCTGACAGAGAAGAATACCCAGCTATCCAAAGAGCTGGAAGAGTGCAAGGCCCAACTACGGGCCGCAACCGCCGTGATGGAGGAGTCTACGAAGGCCCCATCTGGTAATATTTGCATAATGTCATGGTATATACCAGTTAAGTATTCGGCAAGAATGCTATTCTAACAAGAGAACTTGCAGACAATCCTGGAGGCAATCCAGAGATCATACCGGAGGATGAGCAGCATGTTCGGCGACAGCTAAAGGGTGGCCAGCGTGTGCTTACCAAGGTTATAAAGGAGAAAAATACTCTCCAGGACGCGAACGTCCGACTGGACGTCGAATTAAAGGATGTTCGAGCCCAGCTTGCTGACTTCGTAAAGGAGAATAAGATGCTTCAACACGGCATATTCAGTAAGTGCTCTGACAAACCACTATAAATTTCGGCGAAGAAGCATGCTAACAGAATTTTGTCTATAGGCATGTTGATCAGTCATCCTGAAGAGGAGATGCCCGGATCTGCAGGCAATCTTCTACCGGAGCTCTCACAACTGCACGAACAAGTTCGGCAGGTGATGCGGGACATTGCCCAAGCCTTGTGGCCATCCGCCTCCCTGCCTGGAGGTGTGGGGGAGCTTATGGGGATGCTCAAGGGAGCGCAGCAGCGCTTCCGATTATGGAAGATATCAGCCTGCCGACAAGGAGCAAGGGAAGCATGGGCCATGGTGAAGACGCGATACACCAAGGCTGGCCCGAACCACATGGCCGAGGTCGGACCTGTAGGGTCAGATGGGAAGGAGATCCCTGTACATCTTGTGTATGACCAAGTACCATTACCGCTAAGTATTCCCAACGGGACTGTAGGCTAGACAGCCTGTTGGATGGTATAGAAGAAGAATTTAGTCGGTCTAAGTGACATTGTACTTTGAAGGACATATTTTTGTCCCTAGCCGGATTGTAAATCATTTGTCTTGGCCGACCTTTTCGCTTCAGCCTTTGGACCCGACAGTCCGGAGTGTATCCGAATACCTGCTCGGTTACGTAAAAACCGGGGCACGCGTGGAAACCAGACATAGGGGTCATAAGCGCTTGAACAGACAAGTACACAACTAGTTATGTTATATTACATGGGTAGTAAGAAACATCTTCCAGGGAGAATAGTTCCGTTAAGGGTTCCTTTCCCTGGGTGTGCATGCATTGATGTGCATGTCCGAACTGCGAAAATTTACGCAGGATAGAAACATCTGGGGGCATGTGTTGTAATAGGTAAAATACATCTTTTGTTCACCGACCGAATATTCCCTTAAGAATGCTAGCTTTCGGCTTCACCCAGTCTGAGGTACACATCCGGCTGACCCGACAGTAACAATCGCAGAGGTGCTCCCCTTATGCCCTAGCCGAATTAACGGGAACGTACGGAATAAACACAAGAGCCAGGCAACCCAGCTTGGCCAAAACATAAGTCATATCTATGCATATAGTGGTGAAAAAAGGCACATACGTAGAGGTGGCGCGTATGTGGTGAGCATAAAGCCCAGAAGACAAATAAGCTTCTGTGTAAGAAGCCCCTAGGTGTGATGAGCGTGCATAGCGCGGCCAGAGTGTGCGGTCAAAGCATACTTAGATCCTTAAAGGATATAAATGTGAAAGGGAGAGAGAGGATATAATTTAAAAGGGAAGACAGAGGTAAGGAGGCAAACATGGAGTTTGGCACTAGGCATAGAATCTTCGGAGTCTGGCCGCGTTCCATGGGTTCGGCTCGAGTCGATTGTCTGATGCATCACGTAGACGGTACGCAACTCCAGTGAGAACTTTGTCAATGATGAAGGGGCCCTCCCATTTGGGCTTGAGCTTGTCCTTTTTCTTCTCTGGTAAGCGTAGAACGAGTTCGCCAATGTTATAAGTTTTGGCTCGCACTTCTCTGCTTTGATATCTTCAAGCCTATTGTTGATAGAATGCGGAACGGGCCTTTGCAACGTCACGCTTCTCCTCTAGGGCATCTAAGTTGTCCTGCCAATAAAGCTCATCTTCTCACTCTTCGTACATGCGCACTCTAGGTGAATCATGGATGATGTCGCAAGGTAGCACTGCCTCTGCACCGTACACCATAAAAATGGTGTGTATCAGGTTGTGCGATTTGGCGTGGTCCGCGGCCCCCATAATACGGAGTCGAGCTCCTCGACCCAGTGCGTATTTGATTCCTTCAAGGATCGCACTAGTCTGGGTTTGATGCCGCTCATAATAAGACCGTTTGCTCGTTCGACTTGATCGTTTGTTTGGGGGTGATAGACGAAGGCGTAACCGAGTTTTATGCCCATTTTGTTGCACTAGGTTTTCACCTCATCGGCTGTGAAGTTTGAGCCGTTATCGGTGATGATGTTGTGGGGGACACCATAGCGGTGTACGACCCCGGATATAAAGTCTATCACTGGTCCAGATTCGGCCGTTTTAACTGGTTTGGCTTCTGTCCATTTGGTGAATTTATCGACCATGACCAACAAGTATTTCTTCTTATGGCTTCCTCCTTTAAGGGGTCCAACCATATCGAGCCCCCAGACCGCAAAGGGCCAAGTTATGGGGATTGTTTGGAGGGCTACGGGCGGCATATGGCTTTGATTTGCAAAAAGCTGGCAACCGACACAGTGTTGGACAAGGTCTTGTGCGTCTGCCCGGGCTGTTGGCCAGTAAAAACCTGTACGGAAGGCTTTGCTTACGAGCACCCGAGCTGCAGCATGGTGGCCGCCGAGTCCGGCATGAATTTCAGCCAAGAGCTGCTGCCCTTCCTCTTAGGAGATGCATCTTTGGAGCACTCTGGTTGCACTTTTCTTATAAAGCTCTCCCTGGTGGACTTTGTAGGCTTTAGAGTGCCGCACAGTGCAGCGTGCCCCATTTTGGTCCTCCGGGAGTTCCTGCCTATTTAAGTAAGCTAGGAAGGGTTCCGTCCACGGGGCGATGACCGCCATGATCACATGGGCCTAAGGTGTGATTTCGGTGGCGGAGCCTCCGATTACGTCAGATTGTTCAGGATCTGGGATTGTGTGCGGATCCGGATTAGTATTGCCGGACTCCCCTTCCCATACCACGGATGGCTTGAACAGCCTTTCCAAAAAAATATTTGGTGGGACGGGGTCACGTTTAGCGCCGATGCAGGCAAGGATATCCGCCGCTTGATTGTTTTCTCGAACCACATGGTGGAATTCGAGCCCCTCGAATCGAGCTGACATTTTGAGAATAGCATTACGGTAAGCCGCCATTTTCGGGTCCATGGCGTCAAAGTCTCCATTTATTTGAGATATTGCGAGATTTGAATCCCCCTCGTACTTTGAGACGTTGAATGCCCATGGAGACTGCCATCCGAAGACCGTGCAACAGAGCCTCATACTCTGCTGCATGCTGGAGTCCGTGTAAAGTATTTGGAGTACGTACAGGATTGTATCTCTGGTGGGGGACATTAGGACGACGCCAGCCCCTAGACCAGCTAGCATCTTAGAGCCGTCAAAGTGCATGATCCAATTGGAGTACGCGCCGTACTCTTTAGGGAGTTCAGCTTCTGTCCATTCGGCGATGAAGTCAGCCAGTACTTGCGACTTAATGGCCCGCCGAGGCTTGTATGTTATGTCGAACAGGAGGAGATTGATAGCCCATTTTGCAATCCGGCCCGTGGCATCACGGTTATTTATTATGTCATTGAGTGGTACTTCGGAGGCCATCGTGATTGAACACTCTTGAAAGTAGTGTCATAGTTTTCGGGATGCCATGAAGACTGCTATGCTATCTTTTGATAATGTGGGTACCGTGACTTGCATGGAGTGAGGACAGTGGATACGTAGTATACCGGCTTTTGTAATGGGAATTTATGTCCATCTGTCTCTCGTTCGACGACGAGCACTGCAATTACAACCTGGTGTGTTGCAGCTATGTATAGCAACATGAGTTCGCCGACATTTGGCGCTGCCAGAATTGGATTGGTGGCCAAGAGGGCTTTTATTTCCTCCAGCCCCACCATAGCCGCTTCTGTCCACTCAAAGTGTTCGGTGCGTCGAAGAAGGCGATAAAGAGGTAACGCCTTTTCTCCTAATCGGGAGATAAAGCGGCTTAGGGCGGCCACGCATCCAGTTAATTTCTGGATCTGCTTGAGGTCTGTTGGGGTAGCCAACTGTGACATAGCTTGTATTTTAGCCGGATTTGCTTCGATTCCTCTATTGGAGACAATAAAGCCCAAGAGTTTTCCGGCTGGTACGCCGAAAATGCATTTTTCCGGGTTGAGCTTAATGTCGTATGTTCGGAAATTGTCGAACGTAAGCCTCAAGTCATCTATTAATGATTCGACATGTATGGTTTTAATGACCACATCGTCTATGTAAGCCTCCACTGTTTTGCCGATTTGTGTTTCCAGGCATGTCTGGATCATGCGTTGATAGGTTGCACCGGCATTTTTGAGCCCGAAAGGCATGGTGTTGAAACAGAAGGGACCGTATGGGGTGATAAATGCCATTGCGGCTTGATCAGACTCCGCCATCTTGATTTGATGGTATCCGGAGTATGCATCGAGGAAACACAATGAATCGTGTCCTGCGGTAGCGTCGATAATTGGATCGATGCGGGGGGGAGGGATCCTTAGGGCACGCCTTATTGAGGTCTTTGAAATCGACGCATAGGCGCCAGAATTTGTCCTTCTTTGGTACCATCACCAGGTTTGCTAGCCAGTCCGGATGTTTTATCTCTCTGATGAATCCGGCTTCAAGTAGCTTGGCTAGCTCCTCTCCCATGGATTGTCGCTTGGGTTCTGAAAAGTGCCGAAGAGTCTGTTTGACCGGCTTGTATCCCTTTAGTATGTTTAGGCTATGTTCGGCCAGCCTGCGTGGGATACCTGGCATGCCTGAAGGATGCCAGGCGAAAATGTCCCAATTCTCGCGCAAGAACTCTCGTAGTGCAGCGTCTATTGTGGGGTTCACTTGTGCCCCAATTGATGTTGTTTTTGTAGGGTCTGTTGGGTGGACCTGGAATTTGACTATTTCGTCTGCTAGTTTGAAAGAGGTGGACTTGGGTCGTTTGTCAAGTATCACGTCGTCCCTGTCCACTGCGGAGCGCAGCGCAGTTAACTCTTCGGCCGCGAGGGCTTTGGATAATGCCTCCAAGGCTAGTGCGGCAGTTTTATTTTCGGCACGGAGTTCTATGTCCGGATCACTGGCCAGAGTGATGATCCCATTGGGCCCCGGCATCTTGAGCTTCATGTACCCATAATGGGGTATAGCTTGGAAGCTTGCGAATGCGTCTCGCCCCAAGAGGGGGTGATATCCACTGCTAAACGGGGCCACTTGGAATGTGATTTGTTCGGACCGATAATTCTCCAGTGTGTTGGATACCACATCCAATGTGATTTTACCTGCGCATCATGCCTCCCGACTAGGGATGATTCCCCTAAAGGTCGTGCTGCTTTGCTCAATGCGGCTCTTATCTATTTCCATTTTGTTAAGAGTTTCCTCATAGACGAGGTTTAATCCGCTGCCACCGTCCATCAGCACTTTAGTAAGCCGGAATCCGTCCACTATTGGACTAAGGACCAAAGCGGCTGGTGCTCGGACTGTTCGGAATTGAGGTTCCTCGCTGGCGTTGAAGGTTATGGCCATGTCGTTCCACAGGTTTATTGATGCGACATGGCAGATTTCGGTGAGGCTGCGGAGTGCTCGCTTGCGCCTATTGTTTGAGGCAAAAGTCTTGAAGACAGTAAGTACTGTATTGTTATTTTCTGCGGGATGGTGCACTGCGGTATTGTTGATGAGAAGGTCCTCGCCGCTCTTAGCCACCTGCCGGAGTATCCAACATGCTCTAAGGCTATGTGTTGGTATGGTGTCTGGTGTGTTGTGAATTTTGCATGGCCTATTGAGCCATTCCTCCAGTACGGTTCCACGCCCTGCAAAGGGCTTTGGCTTCTTTGTAATTCTATTGGGTGACTTGTGAAAGCGCACCCTTTTAGTTCGGACGAGGGGTTTAGTTAGGGCCGAGGGATCCCAGAATTTTGTTTGGGTCTTCCAGGTGCTTTCCATTGCGCAGTACTTCTGTACTATGGCCGCCAGGTCGGCAAAGTGTGCTATGTCACGGCGACTTATGGCATTGAGAATTCCCCTGTCCATGCAATTTTTCAAAAGAATGAGATTGCGTCTTCCTCGTGACAGCCCTTAACCTTGCTCATTACAAGGAGGAATCTGGACCAGAAGTGGTGTACTGTCTCTTGGGGCTCTTGTCTGATACGGGAAAGATCGCTTGCATCTGGGTGGGTGGGTGAAATTAAGTCCACGTCCTGACCCAATCTGGAACCCAGGGGCGAAGGAGCTCCTGAGCTTGGCAGCTCGGGCTCCAAGAAATTGCCCAATATTTGTGGCCCGATGCTCGATTCTAAGTTCGGAGCCTCGGCCACGTCCTCCCACAGACGGGTATCCGGCTTAGAGAGCTCAGGAATTCGGACATAGTTCGTCCTCAAAATAGAGGAAGAATTGTCGTTTTGTTCCTCCACCACCACTATCTGATGGGTGACCGGCGGAGAGTTAATCTCCCTTAGGTCGGCTTTAAGCCCGATCCGATCATAATCTGTAGAGACTCCCAAGGTGGCGATGCGATCCAAGAGTTCGTTCAAGGAGGAGAGCTCCATTGGATCCTTCTGCTCGGTGAATTCTGGGCTGGCGCTGAGGTTGTTATTGATGACCTAAGATGTCATCATCAGCACAGCGGCCGAACGGGCAGTCATGACAAAACTGCCCAGCCGGAGAGTTTGGCCAACAACTAGGGATCCTCCAGAGGTGATGTTATCCTTGATAACAAGGCGGGCCATCAAGTCTTATCGGGACGGCATAGTAGAACTCTCAATGAAAGCACCAATGTCGGTGTCAAAACCGGCGGATCTCGGGTAGGGGGTCCCGAACTGTGCGTCTAAGGCTAATGGTAACAGGAGGCAGGGGACACGATATTTTACCCAGGTTCGGGCCCTCTCGATGGAGGTAATACCCTACTTCCTGCTTGATTGATCTTGATGATATGAGTATTACAAGAGTTGATCTACCACGAGATCGTAGAGGCTAAACCCTAGAAGCTAGCCTATGATTCTAATTGTTCGTGTCCTACAGACTAGACCCTCCGGTTTATATAGACACCGGAGGGGGCTAGGGTTACACAGAGTTGGTTACAGAGAAGGAAATCTACACATCGGAATATCCAAGCTTGCCTTCCACGAAAAGGAGAATCCCATCCGGACACGGGACGGAGTCTTCAATCTTGTATCTTCATAGTCCAACAGTCCGGACAAACTATATAGTCCGGCTGTCCGAGGACCCCTTAATCCAGGACTCCCTCACCGGGCAAGCCTCTTGCCGGGGCATCTTGCGAAGGGACCGGCAGGGCCACTAAACTTGGGCTTGAGAGCTCTGACACCATCGACAATGATAAAGACCAAGATCTTAAGAGCACATGCCCGGAAGCATGTGGCTCCTCACGAAGAACAACCCACGAGTCCATGTGGGATCAAATGATGAAGACCCCCGGCAAGATCCTTGCCAGGGGCGGATCCAAGGCCCCCGGCAAGCCTTGTCGGGGATGATCGTTGGTCCACGGCCAGGCCCGCTGAGGGAGTCCTGGACTAGGGGGTGTCCGGATAGCCGAATTATCATCATCGGCCGGACTCCAAGACTATGAAGATACAAGATTGAAGACTTCGTCCCGTGTCCGAATGGGACTTTCCTTGGCGTGGAAGGCAAGCTTGGCGATACGGATATGTAGATGTCCTACCCTTGTAACCGACTCTGTGTAACCGCCATCTTTCAGATTATACATACATATATGGCCGCACAGGAGATAGTTTAATACTTGACCACACAAGTATAAAAAGCTATTGCATTATAAACATGATCTCAGAAATCATACTGCGACTCTATTAAACGAGCGTCCTGCAGGACTTCCTCAAAATAGTGCTCGGTGGGGAATCAGCTTTTGTCCGAACCCCGGGATGTAACAGCGGTGGCATCCATCTTCGCCCAGTATGTCTTACCACGGGCGAGAGCCATCCGTGCACCCTCTATGCACGCCGACCGCTTCATCGCTCCAATACGCGGCACCGCCCCAAGGAATTGTTGCAACAAGACAAAATAACTCTTTGGCCTGGGCCTTCCCGGCCATAGATGAGCGACCACATCCGTCATGGCAAGTCCGGACAATCTATTCAGCTCAGCCCACTCAACCAGCCGATCACTCAACGGAAGCGGACGCTCTGGACTATGGAATTGAGACCAGAAAAGCTCTTCCATTTCATGATCCTTCTGGCTTCGGAAGTGCACGACTGCGTCCACCGCACTCGCTGCCAAGTCCAGATAAGGATCCTCTGCACCGTACAATCGGCCCAGCTGAGCATACTTCGGATCCGTGAACTTCCTACGCAGCATAAAGGGCTTTCCAGCCACAATGTCTCTGACCTGACGCAGTTCCTCCTTCATAGCCTGCATCGCACAACGGGCATCCTTGGCTTCGGCGTCGGCCTTCTTCAGGTCCTCTCGCTCCGCTCGGCGTTCTCTTTCAAGAACCTCCTAGCGGTCGATAGCAACTTTTAATTTCGCGGCCATTCCGGCCATCTCCTCCCTGCTTCGGCAGTGAGCAGCCTTCTCGGCTTCTAGCTCTTCTGCTGCCTTCGAGGCAGCCGCCTCGCTTTTTCTGGCTTGCTCCTTGGCCCGAGCAAGTTCTGCTCGAAGGTCTTCCATAGCAGCAGCTCCATCTGCATCAAGGATACAAATTGTAAGGAATGGGCGTCAGCTCCCTTACTAGGCGACCGCAGAGCAACCACATACCTTGTGACTCATCAAGTCGTTTATTGGCCAGCGAGATGTCCGCATCTGCAACGTCGAGTTGCCTCTTCAGCTCGGCAAATCCATCAATCCGGCTGGCCACCGAACGTTCCGCCACCTGCATAGGAAAGGTGACAATCTATAACTGAGATTATGATCCTCGGCACGCTGTCGCTTTCGACAGCATACCAAGTCTCAGGCGCTACTATCTATATAGGGCGCACTTCATGTGCAAAACTGACAAAAGGTATGTCATTTTTTGCGTACCTCAAACCCCGTCAGCAAACTTCCGACGGCCTCACACAACCCACTTTCGGCGGACGAGATCCTCTCAATCACCCTACTCATTAATGTGCGGTGATCTTCTGAGATAGACGCCCTCTTGAGCAAATCCTGCAGCTCCACCGGCCGTACTCCAATGGGTGCCGAACTCTCCGGCCCCGCCGGACTCGGGGAGACCCTCCGCGACGACACCTCAGGTTCGCCCGCCCCGCATGACGGGGCGGCAGATGGAGGCGTTTCGCTCTCCATCATCTCTGGACGAAGGTCTCCCGAAGATGAGCTGTGCTGAGATGGGCTGAGATCTGAACTACAAGGTGAAAACTTCGGTTACCCTTAGAAATTAAGCAGGGGTGTACACTATTACAAAATTCCCCCTTTTTTACTTACGGCTCGCTAGAGGGCTGATTCCTCCGAGGAGACAGTACGGCAGGGGCTCTTCCCGGCACAGGACCTTCCGGTACAGATTTCTTTCCCCGCTTTGAGGCCTTGGCCTCCGGGTCTTCGGAAGCGGTCCTCTTCTCCCCCTGGAAGGAGGGACTCTCGATTCCTCCCTTACTGAAAGCCTCCTTGGCGGAGGTGGTAGTTCCCCTGTGCCCCCCTTCGCCCTCCTCCGAAGGTGCAACCTCCAACATTTTGATTAACACGGGATCCTGCATGGTCTCAGGGAGGGGGCCGGACACCGTATCAGTTTTGCTTGCGCTATCCACTCCTATCCAAGGGATAGCTGGTTAAAAGGCAAACCCACGATAAATAAATGGATGATGTGTCCGGACACGGGGCTACTTACTTGGGTATCCGAGCGATTGCAGCTTAGGCCAGCATCCTCGGTCAATTCCGGACGCATCTCTTGCGATCCGAAGAATAGTTTGTACATCTCCGCGGGTGTCAAACCTGTGAAGTGTTGAAGAGCTCATGGCCCCTCCGGATTAAATTCCCACAGGCGGAGGGGGCGACGTTTGCAGGGCAGTAGGCGCCGGATCAACATAACTTGTACCACTACGACCAGATTGATCTCCCTTTCTTGGAGGCCTCAAATCCGGTCCTGCAATAGGGGTACGTCTTTGGACGGCCCCCAGTCACGTCCCTTGTTGACCCATGACGTCAGCTGTTGTGGAGGGCCCGAGCGGAAGACGGGCGGCGGCCTCTGCTTGCTGCCCCTGGGAGCGGTGATATAGAACCACTCTTGTTGCCACAAGCCAAGCTCCTCCTGAAAAGAGCCCTCGGGCCATGGAGCATCGGCCCTCTTGCTTATAACCGCCCCGTCGCACTCTGCCTGACGCCCCTCAATCATCTTCGGCTCCACGTTGAAGGTTTTGAGCCACAAGCCGAAGTGAGGGATAGTGCGGAGGAAGGCTTCACAGACGACAATGAATGATGAGATGTGGAGGATGGACTCCGGAGCCAAGTCATGGAATTCCAGCCCATAGTAAAACATGAGCCCCCTCATGAAGGGATCCGTCGGGCCTAAACCCCGACGGAGGTGAGACACGAACCCGACGCTCTCGCCAGGCTCGGGAGTCGGAATAACTTGCCCTCGGGCAGGCAGCCTATGCGAAATCTCGTAGGTTAGGTACCTGGCGTCTCTCAGCTTTAGCACGTCCTCTTCTATGACGGAGGAGGGCATCCACCGGCCTCGTAGGTCAGGGCCGGACATTGTCGAAGATCGAAGGTACCCGAATCTGGAGCCCTGGGTGTTGGAACTCGGGGCAAGGGGTGGATTCGATAGAGGATTGAAGGAAAAGAACGGGCCTTGGTCTCATTATAAAGAGGAAGAATACCAAGAGCCGTCCCCGTGACCGTTTGGGACCCGCCTTCGATGGAGGGGGCGTGGCAACGGGCGTGGTTGGGTTACCCACGTTCGTATTGATGGAAATCCCGGAATAAGGGGAACACGATCTCTGCTTCGACAAGACGTGCCAAGGAAACCGCTTCGCTAAACGCGCTGAGGTGGTGCAATAAAAACAATTCAAGTAAAGGCTTGGTAGTGGTGTGATGTCACGCCTCAAAACGCGTCACTAGATTGAACTGGTGTAATATTATTCTCCCTACGGTGGTACGTGGTATTTTTGCAGAGCCGGACACTATCCTGGTGTTCATAATCTTCTATAAATTATTCGGAGGAGGAACCCGCCTTGCAATGCCGAAGACAATATGCGCGCCAGACTCGTTGTCATTGAAGCCTGGTTCAGGGGCTACTGAGGGAGTCTTGGACTAAGGGGTGTCCGGATAGCCGAACTATCATCATCGGCCGGACTCCAAGACTATGAAGATACAAGATTGAAGACTTCGTCCCGTGTCCGGATGGGACTTTCCTTGGCGTGGAAGGCAAGCTTGGCGATACGGATATGTAGATCTCCTGCCCTTGTAACCGACTCTGTGTAACCCTAGCCCTCTCCGGTGTCTATATAAACCGGATGGCTTTAGTCCGTAGGACGAACAACAATCATACCATAGGCTAGCTTCTAGGGTTTAGCCTCCTTGATCTCGTGGTAGATCCACTCTTGTAACACACATCATCAATATTAATCAAGCAGGACGTAGGGTTTTACCTTCATCAAGAGGGCCCGAACCTGGGTAAAACATCGTGTCCCTTGTCTCCTGTTACCATCCGCCTAGACACACAGTTCGGGACCCCCTACCCGAGATCCGACGGTTTTGACACCGACACCCGCGCTCGGCAGGGTTCTGCCACCTCAACACCACTCTAACGCGGCGATAAGCATGCCAACGAAGCAGACTCCTGCATGGCGGCATGCAGATCTTCGTGGAAGCCTACCACTTTGCCAACACAGCAGATAGTTGGCCAGTGTGGCGCTGCATGCCTCGTCGGCCCAGACGCGTGGCAAGGCGAGGGGAAGCAACGAAGGACGGGATGGCCTCTGTTGTCGTCCCCAAAAAAGCGAGAGGACATGTAGGCATCGCATTAAATGCGCTTGCCCTATGTTGATCGAGTGATAAGCTTGTATCACTGTAGCTTGCCACCTCCTATGTGCCACTATGGAAACCCCTTTGTGTATAAAAGGAGGCCCAAGGCACACAGAGAGGGGATTCGGACTTTTGGACAAAGCACGCATCGTAGCTAGTTCAAAAGCTCAAGAACACTCATTTAACCAGATAAAGCAGGACTAGGATATTACGCATCCTCGCGGCCCGAACCTGGATAAAAATCCCATGTGTCCTAACGGCTCGACCTGCTCTTCGTGCAACTAATCCATCGCCGAACATAGAAGGGATCCTTGTGACCCCATAGGTGATCAGTTTCCCCGACAAGGAGGGAGGGAGATACCTTGGGGGTGACGACAGGCGACGGAGGCGGCAGGGAGAGAGCGAGTGACGGAGCGTGAGGGGGGAGTGGGGGAGAGGTGGAACGGGCCACGCATGGAGGAAGATATAGGGCCCATTAGCAATGGTGTGGGGTATGGTCCGGTGCTACTGCTAAGGCTATTAGGTGTAGCGCTAGGTCAGTGCCCACATTGCTGCTAAGTGGGCTAGTATCTCTTGACCTAGGGGTACGGTGTGGCCCACTTAACAGTAGTGCCGCGTGTCCCACCCGGCGCTGCTACTAAGTTGTACCAGTAGCGCCTGTTCTGCCCGCCGCCACTAGTACTTAACAGCGGCGCCTTGGCCTTAACCAGCTCTAATACTAATATTCTACCTATAAGCTATTTCCTAGTAGTGCAAATTTACTGCGAGGGACTCTCCATGTTGGTCTGGCCTGTTGAAGATTAGAGATGTTTATTTGCAGGGGAGGAGAATGCAAGTAGTGAATGGAAGGCAGACCGACTTCTGGGAAGATGGATGGATAGGAAGATAGTACACTGAAAGAACAATTTGGTGATCTGTTTGCAATCTGTCAAGAACAAAAAATGTCAGTTAGAAAAATGGCAGAGAAGGGGTGGAACTTTAGTTTCAGAAGATGGTTGACCACTAACCAAATGATTCAGTTGAATAGGATGAGGAGGCTGCTCTTGGATGTTGAGCTAAATGATGATGGAGAAGATACCCCTATATGGGTGTGGAATAACAAAAAAAAGTTTACAGTCAAATCCGTGTACAATCATATGTTTGACTCGTGTTTGGATAGATCGTTTGACCATCTCTGGAAGGCCAAAATCCCTTTAAAAACAAAATTTGGTTGTGGCTTATATGGCACAATGTCATTGCCACTAAAGACAACATGATAAAACGTAAGTGGGTAGGTGACCCTGTGTGTCAATTATGCCATGAAAATGAACGGATACAACATCTCTTTTTTGGCTATTCGGCTGCCAAATACTGTTGGGCGTAGTTTGTAACAGTCTGGATGAGGTCTCCAGACCAGTATATTTTACTCAATTCTTGTGGTGGATATCACATTTTATCCCCAGTAGCAGGAATTTACATATAGTGGGGATGGCGGCTCTATGTCGGGCCCTCTGGAAACTTAGGGATAGATCTTGTTTCGATGGAAAGCTTGTGAGATCGCCTGCTGAATTCATCTGTTATACTTGTTCCTTTCTCCGATATTGAGAAGGTCTACAGAATGATCAAGATAAAAAGATGCTGGAACACGGTGTCACTCAACTGCAAAGAATAGCGCTGGTGGAGCATGTGGCGAATCAGCGTCCTCTCTGCATTGCGCATGCTGATCTTGAAGATGAGGACAAGATGCAAGAGGACAATGATGAAGAGAAGGACAAGATGCGAGATAATGGGAACTGATCTGAGAGCATCTCCACCCGTTTGCCGCCTCCCCCAGAGGGCTTTAAATATCACCGCCTGGGGGCGAACTGGTGCTAAAATTGTCTTGGGGTGATTGGGTTCCCAGCCGCCGCCCCCAGGCGCCGATATTGGCCCATTTTTGGCGCAAATTTTCTCACTTTTCAGCCCACTTTTGGTGCAAAATTGGCCTGCTATCGGTGCAAATCGGCCCATATTAGCCGTGCTTCGGCGCAAATTCGACAGAAGCTATTTTTTATCACATAGTTCATCACAAAAAATCAACACAAATTAAATAGTTCAACAAAAAATAGTTCAATACAAATTATATAGTTCAACAAATAAAAACTCATATTTCATCACACGTCGAGTTGTTGATGCACCAGTGGGTCTCGAATCCTGCTGCAGTTGTTGATGCACCAGTGGGTCTCGAATCTCCTGACGCATGTTGAGGAAGGCCGTCTAGCCGGTAGGTGGTGATCAACTTGGGCAAGAGGACCCTGCCTGTAATGTGGTACAGTGTCAAACACTGGCTCTTCCTGCTCGCTCTTAATGATCATGTTGTGCAAGATGACACAACAAGTCATGATCTCCCACATTTGATCCTTTGACTAGGTCTGAGTGGGGTACCAGACAACAGCGAATCGAGATTGGAGCACACCAAATGCCCGCTCGAAATCCTTCCTGCAAGCCTCCTGAACCTTCGCAGAGTGGGCGTACTTGCCTCCTAGCACAGGGTTTCAGATAGTATTCACAAATGTGGACCATCTCAGATAGATACCATCTGCTAGGTAGTATCCCTTGTGGTGTCGCCCATTGATCTCGAAGTTCACCGGAGGAGAATGACCTTCAACAAGCTTGGCAAAGATAGGGAAGCACTGCAATACGTTGATGTCATTGTGAGTTCCTGGCATACCAAAGAAGAAGTGTGAAATCCAGAGGTCGTGTGTGGCCACTGCCTCAAGTACCACACTGCAACCGCCTTGGTGCCTTTGTACATCCCCTGCCAAGCAAATGCACAATTTTTCCATTTCCAATGCATGCAGTCAATGCTTCCAAGCATCCAGGAAATCCTCTTGTTGCATTCTATGCTAGGATGCGAGCACTGTCTTCAGCATTGAGTGATTGCAAGTATTGCGGCCCAAACACTGCCACCACTACCCCACAGAACTTGTAGAAACACTCAATGATCGTGGACTCGGCCATGCGCCTATAGCCTTCGAGTGAATCACCGGGAGCTCCGTATGCAAGCATCCTCATAGCTATCTTGCACTTCTGGAGTGAGGTGAATTCAAGTGTGATGGTGCAATCCTTCTTACACTTGAAGTAGCTATCGAACTCCCGGATGGAATTCACAATCTCGAGAAGAGCTTTCAGCTCATTCGATAACGGCACCGAAAAACTTTGTCGCCGTGTAGTGGAGCGTTGGCGAAGTAGTGGGAGTAGAGCAAGCAATAGCCTTCCAGTCGATGCCTCTTCGCTTTTAGCCGGCCCTGCGCCGAGCCACCTCGCCACAGCTTTGCATTGCTAGCGAGTAGGCTGGCCAGGGCGGTGACGACCATGATATGCTCTTCGTCCTAAGCGTCGGCATCGGCTTCCTCCTCCAGCAGCGCCGCGAGCGCCTCCACGTCGTCTGAGTCCATGGCCGAGAAGACAAAACGACAAACACCTAGCGGGCGTGGTAGGTGTGCAGCCGCTGGTATCCCGCCCTACGCAGCCGGAGCGCCGGAAAGCTCGCCCAGAACGGGGTGAGGATGCCACGGCAGAATCCTCTCTCTTTTCCGGCGGGGGAATGGCCTATCTAGCGGTGGTAGGGGGTGGTCGGCGCCGGGATCGGCAAGGCGGCAGGAGGGCGTGCGCGTGGGGAGAGGGGCAAATCTGGATGTGCAAAAATGCGTTTTCGCGTGACAGTGGTGGCCTAGACGTTCTTTTTCCTTTCGCCGGAGCCCCCAAGTGCCCCTAGTGCGCTGGGTTCGGCCTAGGGTCGCTGGTCCAAAAACGGGTTGAGCCGGTGGATTTCGGCATCTTGGGGACACAACGGGGGGGTTATGGCGCCGGCGTGAAAAAAATCGCCCTGGGGCCCCTGTTGGGGGCACGGCTGAAGATGCTCTCACTCAGCTACAAAATTCTGATGGGGTGGCTGCTTGGATCCCACTAGAGATGTAAAGCTGGCGGTCGATTTTTTTCTTCTTTTCAGTCTCCTCCTTGGTTAGTTTCTCCCCACTAGCCGTGTATGCGGTGGTTAGGGCCTTAGAGCATCTCCAGCCATTGGCCCCCCAGGGGCGCATAAAATCGCCGCCTGAGGGCTAGCCGGGGCTAAAAATGGGCATGGGGGCGAGCGGGTTCCCAGCCGCCGGCCCCAGGGCCGCCCCCAGACGCCGTTTATGTTTTTAAAAAAGGGTATTCGGCAAAGTTCGGCAAAGTGGACAAATTATTTGGCTAAAGTTCAACAAACTGGACATATATTCGACATATTCAACATTACATAGCAAAGTTATTTAAAAAAAGGACGCAACTACACTAATTAAGTGCCGAAGAAGTCGCTGAGCGCGGCGAAGTCGCCGACGTTGCCGTCATCCTCGTCGTCGTCTTCGTCGGCCTTCTCCTCCTTGACGTGGCCGCCCCTGCTGGAGCCTTGCCCAGCGTCGCCCTGGCGAACCGGTGGTGGTGCCGCGTCGTCGTCACTATTGTCGAGGACGACGATGTCTCCCTCGTCGTGGCCCCGGCGCCGAACTTCAAACTGCTCGTAGGCACGGTGCTGGCGCTCCATATCCATGCGAGCCCAGTCATCGCACGCCCATTTCAAGGCTGCCACGTCGTCGAGCTCCTCCACGCCGCCTGCGAGCCCGTGCTCCATCTTCACGACGGCGATCCCCGACTCCGTCTTCACAGTGGAGAGCCCCGGCTCTGTCTTCGGTTTTACGTAGCGCGGAGGAGCCAAGGAGGAGGCGCGTCGGCCGCCCTCATTGATGACGATGCCGGTGCTACGGGTGCGCCGCCGAGCAGCGTCTCTGCTGCGGGCTCGGCTTTGACGCCGAACACCGCCGGCGAGCCGGAAGAATGGGAAGAGGAGCGGGAGAAGGAGTGAGAGGAGGCAGGGCCGGCCCTGAGGAGGGCAGCAGGGGCGGCCTCCCCGGGCCCCCGAAAGCCAGGGGCCCCCTCCCACGTACATACACACTAGTTAATTAGCCCAAGGCTGCCCCTGGAAAAATAGTTAATTAGCCCAGGGAGACGCAAGGCCTGAGATGCGCACATAGTCAGATAGCCCAGGAGGCCACGAGTACGTTATCAATCCCTTCCGATCGAGAATTCATTGACTGCTTCCCAATAATTTCGGCTGATTCCTTTCCGCCCAGATCGTGAGCTGCAGGCCGGCGATTCCGGCCTCATCTAGGTCGTCCTCACCATCACCCCAAGTCCGGTCTCCGGTGGACCATCGAACTCCACTCCATGATAGATCCGCTGACATTGTCGCTTAGCTTGGAGGCCAGGCAATGGGGAGATCGTTCCATGCTTCTTGTTTCAGTCTAAAGCCTGATAACTTTTTGATTTTTCAGTTAACTGGTAATTTTTGTTCATGGCAGGCAGAGGCAACTTAGAATACTATCATGAGGATTATGAGAGTCAAGGGTGAAGGGCCTCACGATCTACCATCTAAAGAGTCATCTTCAGGTCTGTACGCATCGGTACAATTAGGTTTAGTTTGAGTACTCTCTTTCTCTCTCTCTTCCTCTCCTAATGTGTGGTTTGATTTGTGATTGTATTTATCTTATAATAAAATCATAAATTTCATGCATGGAAGCAGCAGCAAGAGTTATGTGATCACTCGGTTAAGGATGGTAAAATGATAATATCTAGTGCACATTCTTGCATTTAGTTTATATCATCTTAGTTCAAATTGTTGGATGAAACCATCATAATTTCATTTTCTTTAGAATCATATTTGCTTTATTGAAGTAGAAATTATTATGAAAGTGAAGAGCACACTAGCATGTGCGCCTCTTTATTTGAAGATATTCTCTCGTAAATGAAGGAGATATCTTCGAACGCCTTGCTTCTTGCCATAATCTCATTGGTGGTTTGCCCATAATGCCACACTGAACCATCATGGGTGTATCGATGACCCAGAACCAGTACTAACGGTTATCCCATACCACTGAGCAAATTCACCACCATCAAAAGTGCTTCCTTTGTCCGAGGGTCCAAGATGCCAGCATGGTGAGTTGGTGACACTTGCTGCTCCCACGAAATCACACTGATGGCTCCTTGCGATTGACATAATCACAACCTTGCCATTGCATCATCTACGCCCATCTTCACACAACCATCAGGAGGATGGATCCAAGATGAGATCATGACAAGTGACTTTGGGTCAAAGAATGCTAGAAGAAAATTTTCAAGGGGCCCCGAATTTTAGTTTCACCTCGTGTCGTGGTTCTAAGACTGACAGTAGAAAGGGGGTAGGTATGGAGAGGCAAGATCCCAGCTATGGTGAAGGTGTACACACAGGATTTACGAGTTCAAGCCCTTCGCGGAGGAAGTAATAGCCCTACGTCTCGGTGCCGGGAGGCAGACGACTGGATTATATGTGTGTGATGTTACAGGGGGAGCGAACACTTGTCCCAGAGGAGGGGTGGCTTATATAGAGTGCGCCAGGGACCCAACCATCCTCCATTACAAGGGGCTTAATGTACATAAAGTAGGGGCATTACTGATAACGCCAGTCTTAAGTGCTATTAATGACCTTAAAGACTACAGAGTGAATGCCAGACCGTTGAGTGATTTCTGATCTTCGGTAGGTCGAGTGATTCCTTGTATGGTCGAGTGACAACAAATAGGAGGGGTATCCGAGTGATATGATTGGTCGAGTGGATTGCACTCGACACCTTTGGCTGGGGGGGTTCTTCGTTGCCTCTTGGACTTCTTATCTTCTAGGGTAGGGACCTTGGGTAGGACGTATAGGCCAGGCCTATGACCCTACCCCAGGTCTATATCTTCATCAGTAGCCCCCGAGTGGATTAACGTTCGATAGGAAAGTAGGTTGAAGTTGAACTTGTTCTGAGCTTTGCACCTCACGAGTGTTTTTCGCAAGATGGAAGACTCTCGTTGGTACTTCAGCGTCGATTCAGTTGCCTTGATCCATTCAGAAAGTTGCCGAGTGAACTTATAGCATCATCCGCCGAGTGTTGTCTTGGAGTGTAGAATCTTTGGCGCGATTGATTGTAGTGTATCCCAGATTTCACGGAATACGAAATTTCGGGGAAGCGCGCGGGACGGGGCGCGCCGAAGTAAGCGAAGCGGATAAACATTAGTGCCTCGATTTTTGTGCCGCCTTTTTTGCCACGTACATTGTGCGTGACTGTTGCGGGATTTGACAGGATCGCCTGGTCCCACGCGTCAGCCACTCGGAAGCAGCCCTTTATAAGGCGATTGGGCCGAAGCGTCTGCACTGTGCACGCCCGTTTCTCTTTCTTCTTCATCTGCTTCTCCATGCATCCAGTTCTTTTGCTCTCGAGGCCACCGCTCTGCCGCCATGGTGAAGGACAAGACGGTGGCGCTGGAGCGTGCGAAGAAGGCGACGGGGGTAGCGAAAGGCAAGAAGCAGAACCGCGGGTCGTCATCACACGTGGGGCTGCCGCCCGGCTGGATCCAGGGCGATTGGATCTGGTCTTTGCTCCGGCAAGAAGATCTGGACGAGCTGGTGCAGTCCGGGCTGATCACCAAGGGTGCAGCAAGGCTGCCTGAGGGGGAGATGGAGCCGCAGCCTCAACCGGGTGAGTGTGTACTGCTCGCCACCCATGTCGACCGGGGTTTTTCGCTCCCTCCGCACCCCTTCTTCCGGGGCTTCCTGAACTTCTTCGGTGCCCAACTCCACCATTTTTCTCCCAATACCATCATGTACCTTGCCGCATTTGTGTCGATGTGTGAAAACTTTTTGGGGTGTCGACCGCACTGGGGCCTTTTCAAACACATCTTCACCATCCGTTCCCAGTCGGTGAAGAAAGCGAAAACAAGTGACTCGAAGACCCATGTCATCCATATGTGCGGGGGTTTGGGTATCCAAAAGAGGCATAGGAGTTCTTTCCCTGCGATGACTCTCCCTGAATCAGTTAGAGGTTAGCAGTCGACCTGGTTCTACTACTAGGACGTCCCAACTCCAGGTCAGTCGACTGGCCTTCCCCACTTCACTTTCGACCGTGTCCAGACTCCTTCTCCACTGAAAGTGACTGCTGCTGAGAACATGGAGACGAAGATGTTGGTTGAGAAAGTGGTGCAACTGATTAACGAGGGTTTCACTGGCCTGGACCTGCTGGAGGTATTCCTCAGTCGATGCATCCAGCCTCTTCAGGCCCGTGACCATCCCATGTGGCTGTACTCTGGGTCCGACGACACCGCTCGGGTTCATCCAGAGGAAGTGCCACCCAAGACCGTAGCCATGTGGTTGAAGAGCATCACAGGCAACCAGAACAACCCCAGAGGAGCTAGGCGAGTCATCCCCTTTAGTGATGACAATCAGCCCGACAAGGTATGCTCTTTATTCCGACTGTCTTTGCATACATATTCCGACTGTACTTGATCTCAACTGACTTTCACTCGACTTTTGTCTTGTAGGTTTTCACTGAAATGTATTTGATGCCCAACGGTGAACAAGCTCTGGAGCAGGACCAGGAGGGAGAGGCCCGCGTGGAGGAGAGCGGTGAATGGGAATCTTCGGACGAAGACGAGGAGGAGGAGAGCGAGGAGTCGGACGATGAGGAAGAAGTCGACTTGCCGCCGCGCTCCGAACGCTGATCCAAGGAACACCATGACCTGGCGGGCGGGTGCGGAAAGAACGTGGCTCCAAGTACCCACACGCAAAAGCGCACTCGGACGTCAACTCCGGAGCCGACAGAGAAGGTCGCCAAGCAGCCCAAGGTTGCTCCTCCAAAGACTCGGAAGACATTGCCGCGGATCAAGATGGACGTCCCTATTGCTTCGGGGTGAGTATCTATCTTTCATTTATCTAAGCCGACTGAAGTTTTTGTTCTGACCAAACGGATCATGTATCTTTCCAGCCCAACCTCTGCTGCAACTGACATGGATATCGACAAAGCTCCAGGAGACGAGGAGACTGATGATGTGGCCACTTCTCGAGTTGGTAAGTCCACTCGACCAGGTTTCATTTAGTCGAGTGGGTTGTCAGTCGGCTGGATTTCCAATGTTTCTCTCTCTCTCTCTGTAGTTCCGTGAGAAGTCGTCATGCTTCCTGATGATGAAGAAGAAGAAGTGCCTCTACAGGAGAGGAGGAGGAGAGGTGGGGGCTCGAGCAGGAGAAAGCTTGAAGTTCAAGTCCCTCAGTCGACGCCGACGCTTGAGGTAGTGGTCGAGCGTTCCGGAGATCCGGTTCAGACCAACATCACGTTTGCCAGCCCGCTGATGACTGATCGTCCGTCGGGGTCGACTGCTCCGGTTACCGCCGCTCCAGTGCAACTCCACTCATTTGACCCAGTAGCTGCTTCGGACGCCTTGGAGCCATCACTCTTTACTACATATCTGACCCCAGACGATTCGCCAAGTGCTGTCAGGGAGGCTCTTCGCCAGGTGAACCTTGTCATGGAGCAGGTGAAGGTGATGCACGAGGCTAGTCAGGTGGCTTATAACGCCAGCACCGCCCTGTAGACCAATGTTAAGGTCAGCGAACTCCGACTGAACTTTTGAATGCTGTTTTATATCCAATCACCCAGTGGGGTGTGCCTGTGTTTAGAGTTTAGGAAATATTCCACTTCATTCGACTCATGCTGAGTCTTAGTAATCTGTCCGGACCAGTGGGGGCACGCTGAGTGCACCCATTGGGTGTAGTCCCCGAGACCACGGTCGACTGCTGGCAGTCGGCTGAGGTCTTAGAATCTTCTCTCTTTTTTTTGACTCACGCTGGGCAGACTGCTACCTCTTGGGCACTGCGTTGGATTTCCCTGAAGAGGAGAGGATGATGCAGCAAAGTAGCGTAAGTATTTCCCTTAGTTTTTGAGAACCAAGGTATCAATCCAGTAGGAGACCACGCACAAGTCCCTCGTACCTACACAAAACGATAGCAACTCGCAACCAACGCTTAGGGGTTGTCAATCCCTTCACGGTCACTTACGAGAGTGAGATCTGATAGAGATAATATTTTTGGTATTTTTGATAGATAGATGCAAAGTAAAAAGTAAAAGGCAAAGTAAAAACAAAGCAAGTAAATAAAGTGATATAGATTGATATGATGAGAATAGACCCGGGGGCCATAGGTTTCACTAGTGGCTTCTCTGAAGAGCATAAGTATTCTACGGTGGGTGAACAAATTACTGTTGAGCAATTGACAGAATTGAGCATAGTTATGAGTATATCTAGGCAATGATCATGTATATAGGCATCACGTCCAAAACAAGTAGATCGAAACGATTCTGCATCTACTACTATTACTCCACTCATCGACCGCTATCCAGCATGCATCTAGAGTATTAAGTAAAAACAGAGTAATGCCTTAAGCAAGATGACATGATGAAGAGGGATAAATTCATGCAATATTATAAAAAACCCATCTTGTTATCCTCGATGGCAACAATACAATACGTGCCTTGCAACCCTTTCTGTCACTGGGTAAAGACACCGCAAGATTCAACCCAAAGCTAAGCACTTCTCCCATTGCAAGAACTACCAATCTAGTTGGCCAAACCAAAAAGGATAATTCGAAGAGACTTGCAAAGATAACTCAATCATACATAAAAGAATTCAGACAGAATCAAATATTTTCCATAGATAATACTAGATCATAAACCCACAATTCATCGGTCTCAACAAACACACCGCAAAAAGAAGATTACTTCGAATAGATCTCCACGAGAGAGGGGGAGAACATTGTATTGAGATCCAAAAAGAGAGAAGAAGCCATCTAGCTACTAGCTATGGACCCGAAGGTCTGAAGTAAACTACTCACACTTCATCGGAGGGGCTATGGTGATGGTGTAGAAGCCCTCCATGGTGGATTCCCCCTTCGGCAAAGCTCCGGAACAGGCCCCAAGATGGGATCTCGTGGATACAGAAGGTTGTGGCGGTGCAATTAGGTTTTTGGCTCCTGTTCTGATCGTTCGGGGATACGTAGGTATATATAGGAGGAAGGAGTACGTCGGTGGAGCTCCGAGGGGCCCACGAGGTAGGGGGCGCGCCTAGGGGGGCGCGCCCTCCACCCTCGTGACCTCCTCGGGCACTGCTTGGAGTAGGTTCCAAATCTCCTGGATCATGTTCGGTTGGAAAATCACGATCCCGAAGGTTTCATTCCGTTTGGACTCCGTTTGATATTTTGTTTCTTCGACATACTGAAAAAGGCAAAAAAAACAACAATTCTGGGCTGGGCCTCCGGTTAATAGGTTAGTCCCAAAAGTAATATAAAAGTGGAAAATAAAGCCCAATATAGTCCAAAACAGTAGATAAAGTAGCATGGAGCAATCAAATTATAGATACGTTGGAGACGTATCAGGCATCCCCAAGCTTAATTCATGCTCGTCCTCGAGTAGGTAAATGATAAAAAAAGAATTTTTGATGCGGAGTGATACTTTGGCATAATTTCAATGTAATTCTTCTTACGTGTGATATGAATATTCAAATCCGAAAGATTCAAGACAAAAGTTCATATTGACAAAAAAAATAATACTTCAAGCATACTAATCAAAGCAATCATGTCTTCTCAAAATAACATGGCAAAAGAAAGCTCATCCCTACAAAATCATATGGTTAGGCTATGCTTCATTTTCGTCACACAAAGATGTTCCCAACTTCTATACCCCCGATGACAAGCCAAGCAATTGTTTCATACTCAAATAATCTCAAACTTTTCAACTTTCACGCAATACATGAGCGCGAGCCATGGATATAGCACTATGGGTGGAATAGAATATGATGATGGGGATTGTGTGGAGAAGACAAAAAAAAGGAGAAAGTCTCATATTGACCAGGCTAATCAACGGGCTATGGAGATGCCCATCATTTGATGTCAACATGAGGAGTAGGGATTGCCATGCAACGGATGCACTAGAGCTATGAATGCTCAACAAAAGAAAACTAGTGGGTGTGCATCCAACTTGCTTGCTCACGAAGACCTAGGGCATTTTGAGGAAGCCCGTCATTGGAATATACAAGCCAAGTTCTATAATGAAGAATTCCCACTAGTATAAAAAGACAACTTATGAGACTCACTATCATGAAGATCTTGGTGCTACTTTGAAGCACAATATATGAGACTCGCTACATGAAGAACAAGTGCTACTTTGAAGCACAAGTGTGGTAAAAGGATAGTAGAATTGTCCCTTCTCTCTTTTTCTCTCATTTTTTTATTTGTTTGGGCCTTTCTCTTCTTCTTTTTTTATGGCCTCTTTTTTTTGTCCGGAGTCTCATCCCGACTTATGCGGGAATCATAGTCTCCATCATCCTTTCCTCACTTGGGACAATGCTCTAATAATAATGATCATCACACTTCTATTTTTCTTACAACTCAACAATTACAACTCGATACTTAGAACAAGATATGACTCTATATGAATGCCTCCGGCGGTGTACCGGGATGGTGCAATGAATCAAGAGTGACATGTATGAAAATAGTGCATGGTGGCTTTGCCACAAATACGATGTCAACTACAAGATCATGCAATGGCAATATGACAAAAGTAATGTATGTCATGATGATGATGATGGAAGTTGCATGGCAATATATCTCGGAATGGCTATGGAAATGCCATGATAGGTAGGTATGGTGGCTGTTTTGAGGAAGATATAAGGAGGTTTATGTATGATAGAGCGTATCGTATCACGGGGTTTGGATGCACCAGCGAAGTTTGCACCAACTCTCAAGGTGAGAAAGGGCAATGCACGGTACCGAAGAGGCTAGCAAAGGCGGAAAGGTGAGAGTGCGTATAATCCATGGACTCGACATTAGTCAAAAGAACTCATATACTTATTGCAAAAATTTAGAAGCCATCAAAAAATTCAAGTACTATGCGCATGCTCCTAGGGGGATAGATTGGTAGTAAAAGACCATCGCTCGTCCCCGACCGCCACTCATAAGGATGCACAAGCTAGGTACACTTCATGTTTCAAATTTGTTACACAACTTTACCCATACGTGCATGCTACGGGACTTGCAAACTTCAACACAAGTATTTCTCAAATTCACAATTATCAACTAGCACGACTTTGATATTATTACCTCCATATCTCAAAACAATTATCAAGCATCAAACTTATCTTAGTATTCAATTTACTCAAAAGAAAGTTTCGCATGTCTTGAACACTAGGTATATTAACATTAAGCAAATTATCATGCTATTAACGACTCTCAAAATAATCTAAGTGAAGCATGAGAGATCAATAGTTTCTTTAAAACAAATCCACCACCGTGCTCTAAAAGGTCTAAGTGAAGCACTAGAGCAAAAATTATCATGCTCAAAAGATATAAGTGAAGCACTATGAGCAAAACTATCAAGCTAAAAAGATATAAGTGAAGCACATAGAGTATTCTAACAAATTCAAATTCATGTATGGCTCTCTCAAAAGGTGTGTACAGCAAGGATGATTGTGGTAGACTAACAAGCAAAGACGCAAATAATACAAGACGCTCCAAGCAAAACACATATCATGTTGGTGAATAAAAATATAGCTCCAAGTAAATTACCGATGGAAATGGACAAAAGAGGGGATGCCTTCTGGGGCATCCCCAAGCTTTGACTTTTTGGTGTCCTTGGATTATCTTGGGGGTGCCATGGGCATCCCCAAGCTTAGGCTCTTTCCACTCCTTGTTTCATAATCCATCAAAAGAATTCACCCAAAACTTGAAAACTTCACAACACAAAACTCAACAGAAATCTCGTGAGCTCCGTTAGAGAAAGAAAACAAAAAACTACTTCAAAATACTGTAATTAACTCATTCTTTATTTATATTGGTGTTAAACCTACTGTATTCCAACTTCTCTATGGTTTATAAACTAATTTACTAGCCATAGATTCATCAAAATAAGCAAACAACACACGAAAAACAGAATCTGTCAAAAACAGAATAGTCTGTAGAAATCTGTAACTAACGCAAACTTCTGGAACTCTAAAAATTCTACCAACATAGGAAGTCCTGGAAAATTTTCTTATTGATCAGAAGCAAAAAGAATCAACGCAAAATCACGTTCCTGTGATTTATCATAACTAAATTCGTGCGTGCAAAGTTTATGTTTTTCAGCAGAATCAAATCAACTATCATCGTAGGTTATCCTATAGGTTCTACTTGGCACAAACACTAATTAAAACATAAAACCACATCCAAACAGAAGGTAGATGGATTATTTATTCCTAAACATAATCAAAAACAAAAAAACACAAAATAAAATTGGGTTGCCTCCCAACAAGCGCTATCGTTTAACACCCCTAGCTAGGCATTGATAATTTTAACGATGCTCACATCAAAGACAAGAATTAAAGCACAAAGGAGCATCATGAAACACGTGAAAAACACATCTAAGTCTAACATACTTCCTATGTATAGGCATCTTATAGGCAAACAAATTATCATATCAACAAAAACTAGCATATGCAAGGAAGCGGAAAGAAACAATAGCAATCTCAACATGACGAGAGGTAAAAAAAAATTCTAAGACCATATTTTCCTCTCTCATAATAATTACATGTGGGATCATAAGCAAATTCAACAAAATAGCTATCACATAAAATGTTTTCAACATGATCCACATGCACGCAAAGTTGACACTCTTCCAAAATAGTGGGATTAACATTAACTAAAGTCATGACCTCTCCAAACCCACTTTTATCAAAAATTTCATAAGATTGAACATTCTCCAAATATGTGGGATCTAAAGTTGACACTCTTCCAAACCCACTTTCAATAATATTGCAAAAACTATTATCAATCTCATATTCATCATGGGGTTTAAATAAATTTTCAAGATCATAAGAAGGATCACCCCAATCATGATCATCGCAACAAGTAGCAGACATAGCAAAATTAGCATCCCCAAGCTTAGGGTTTTGCATATTATTAGCGCAATTGACATCAATAGAATTTATAAAATCATTGCAATCATGCTTTTTATTCAAAGATCAATTGTGAATTCCTTCATAAAGTATTACATCACAATTTCCAGATTCACGAATTTCAAGCAAAACCTCATAAAGATAATCTAGTGCACTCAACTCACTAGCAATAGGTTCAACATAGTTAGATCTCTTAAAGAGATTAGCAAGTGGATGAGGATCCATAAACTTTTAGCAAGCGAAGACGCAAGCAAAAATAAGGCACAAGCAAACATAAGATTGAACGGAAGAAGGGTGAATAAAACGGCAAGGGTGAAGTTGGGGAGAGGAAAACGAGAGGCAAATGGCAAATAATGTAATGCGAGAGATAGGGATTGCGATGGGTACTTGGTATGTTTGACTTGCTTGCGTGAGCCTCCCCGGCAACGGCGCCAGAAATTCTTCTTGCTACCTCTTGAGCACTGCGTTGGATTTCCCCGAAGAGGAGAGGATGATGCAGCAAAGTAGCGTAAGTATTTCCCTCAGTTTTTGAGAACCAAGGTATCAATCCAGTAGGAGACCACGCACAAGTCCCTTGTACCTACACAAAATGATAGCAACTCGCAACCAATGCTTAGGGGTTGTCAATCCCTTCACGGTCACTTACGAGAGTGAGATCTGATAGAGATAATATTTTTGGTATTTTTGATAGATAGATGCAAAGTAAAAAGTAAAAGGCAAAGTAAAAACAAAGCAAGTAAATAAAGTGATATAGATTGATATGATGAGAATAGACCCGGGGGCCATAGGTTTCACTAGTGGCTTCTCTCAAGAGCATAAGTATTCTACGGTGGGTGAACAAATTACTGTTGAGAAATTGACAGAATTGAGCATAGTTATGAGTATATCTAGGCAATGATCATGTATATAGGCATCACGTCCAAAACAAGTAAATCGAAACGATTCTGCATCTACTACTATTACTCCACTCATCGACCGCTATCCAGCATGCATCTAGAGTATTAAGTAAAAATAGAGTAATGCCTTAAGCAAGATGACATGATGTAGAGGGATAAATTCATGCAATATAATAAAAACCCCATCTTGTTATCCTCGATGGCAACAATACAATATGTGCCTTGCAACCCTTTCTGTCACTGGGTAAGGACACCGCAAGATTGAACCCAAAGCTAAGCACTTCTCCCATTGCAAGAACTACCAATCTAGTTGGCCAAACCAAAAAGGATAATTCGAAGAGACTTGCAAAGATAACTCAATCATACATAAAAGAATTCAGAGAAGAATCAAATATTTTCCATAGATAATGCTGGATCATAAACCCACAATTCATTGGTCTCAACAAACACACCGCAAAAAGAAGATTACATCGAATAGATCTCCACGAGAGAGGGGGAGAACATTGTATTGAGATCCAAAAAGAGAGAAGAAGCTATCTAGCTACTAGCTATGGACCCGAAGGTCTGAAGTAAACTACTCACACTTCATCGGAGGGGCTATGGTGATGGTGTAGAAGCCCTCCGTGGTGGATGCCCCCTCCGGTAGAGCTCCGGAACAGGCCCCAAGATGGGATCTCGTGGATACAGAAGGTTGCGGCGGTGGAATTAGGTTTTTGGCTCCTGTTCTGATCGTTCTGGGATACGTAGGTATATATAGGAGGAAGGAGTACGTCGGTGGAGCTCTGAGGGGCCCACGAGGTAGGGGGGCGCGCCTAGGGAGGCGCGCCCTCCACCCTCGTGACCTCCTCGGGCACTGCTTGGAGTAGGTTCCAAGTCTCCTGGATCATGTTCGGTTGGAAAATATGATCCCGAAGGTTTTATTCCGTTTGGACTGCGTTTGATATTCTGTTTCTTTGAAATACTGAAAAAGGCAAAAACAACAATTCTGGGCTGGGCCTCTGGTTAATAGGTTAGTCCCCAAAATAATATAAAAGTGGAAAATAAAGCCCAATATAGTCCAAAATAGTAGATAAAGTAGCATGGAGCAATCAAAAATTATAGATACGTTGGAGACGTATCACAGACCATTCTGAGTGTTGATCTAAACCAGTGGGGGCACGCTAAGTGCACCCACTGGGTGTAGTCCCTGAGACTACTGTTGAATATCTGATTCGGCAGTAGTCTTAGAGTAACTTTTTGCTGTCATTGTCTTTTATTTCTGTCGATTGATATATCTCTCTTGTTGACTGCAGAGGTCTTGTGATCTTGGAGCCGAGCTTTCCAAGTTGAAGAAGAAGCACATCAGCGTTGAACTTGATATTGAACTCGCAAAGAAGAACCTCAAGACAGCTCAAGAAGAAATGGCTACCATGGGAGCTAACCAATCAACTCCTGACCACCTAGTAGCTCGCGTCTTTCACTGTTTTTTCTTTCAGTCTCTTTGAACCGAATGACTTCACACAAGCAGATGTGCGTAGTGAAAACCGTCAACTTCAGGCTCGTCTGAAGAGTGTTGTTTCTTTAGAGAGAATGAAGGAAGCCTTGGAGAAGAAGGACCTGGACCTTGTTGCTGCTCAGAAGGAAGCACGTGAGAAGACAACGCTTGCGGACAAGAAGTTGGCTTCAGTCGGCAAGTTGGAAGAGGAGAACGTGAAGTTGAAGACCGCCATCTCGGAAGCCAATCGAGAAGTCAAACAGCTGAAGAAGGACAAGGAGAACCTGTCCAATGAAGTTGGAGGCCTCAGAGCCAAGATAGGCGAGCTAGAGTCCTATCTGGGTCAACTTGCCGCGAAACTAGTTCTGAAGCTTGAAGGTACAGCCGCTCGACTGGTTAATTGTCGTCGATTGAAGCATGTTGTAATATTGTCGACTCACTATTTTTCATGATGGAGCAGGACTTTGTCAGGATTTTGAAGCTGAAACCGGGCGGGTCGAGACAGGTCTCGACCCGATCAATTGCCCTATGAAAGATGATGTTGTGATGAACTTGTTGCGGTTGGAATTACGCTTGGACGGCACCGTTGCCTATCTGGCTCGACTGAAGGCGGCGGTGACCCGGGTGGACGCTGAACTCTGGCCTCAGGTAGAACTTTCTCAAGACCTCGAGTCGCTGATGACTCGACTCAATCAGATTCATGGTCGAGTGCAGGAGTGAAAGAAGTCGTCTACTCGCTGTGGCACTGATGTTGCCCTATCATTGGTTCGAGTGCACTGCAAGGAGGCCAGAGAAGACAAGTTGGCGGCCCTCAAGGTGGTGAATACTAAGAAGCACACATTACATTCCTTCATGGGCACCTTCCTTGAGGCAGCCACTCGAATCGCTGACAGCATTGACCTCGATAGCTTCTGCGATCCAGCCAGCCCTTCTCCCGCCGAGTGATTGAAAAAACATTATGCTTCACCCTCATTTGCCATGGAATGCCGAGTGATTTTGTAATCATTGAAACTTCTTCGGGCCTGACGCCCGAGTACTTTTAATCCATGGTTAGAAACCTTTGGATTTATCTGAGCTTGGTTTATCTTTTAATATGTGGTGTTTGTCTTCGAGCGAAACTCGTTCTTCCCTCGGATTGGTTTTTGTATTCTTGATGCAGCTTCTAAGGAAGAGGTCGCAATCGACCTGTTGGACAAGCCTTGAGCAGCATTGATCAGCTCATCAGCGAGGCACTCAGCAATGGCCTTGACGTTCCTGAAAGCAGTTCGTCTCGGCACTAGCTGTTGAATGAGCCTTTCGCAGCATTGGTCAGCTCATCAGCGAGGCATTCAGCAATGGTCTTGACATTCCTGAAAGCAGCTTGCCTTGGCGTCAGCTGTTGGATGAGCCTTTGGCAGTGCGCACAATCTCGTCCTTCTTCTTGACAGTGCAGCCCCGGAGGGAGGGGTCGTGGTCGGCCTGCACCATTCGGCTGGGTTTTTTATACTTAGGCAAGTACTGGACTGCAGCTAAGCCCCCGAGTGAGAGGATCGCTCACCACTCGGTAGGATTTTTTATACTTAGGCGAGTACTGGAGTGCAGTTAAGCCCCCCGAGTGGGAGGATCGCTCACCACTCGGTAGGATTTGTTATACTTAGGCGAGTACTAGACTGCAGCTAAGCCCCCGAGTGAGAGGATCGCTCACCACTCGTAGGATTTTTTATACTTAGGCGAGTACTAGACTGCAGCTAAGCCTCCGAGTGAGAGGATCGCTCACCAGTCGGTAGGATTTTTTATACTTAGGCGAGTACTGGACTGCGGCTAAGCCCCTGAGTGAGAGGATCGCTCACCACCCGGTAGGATTTTTTATACTTAGGCGAGTACTGGAATGTAACTAAGCCTACGAGTGAGAAGATTGTTTGCACAATCTCGTCCTTCTTCTTGACGGTGCAGCCCCCGGGGGGGTCATGGCCGACCCGTACCGTTTGGTAGGATCTTCTAAACTTAGGCGAGTATTGGACTGTGCTAAGCCTGCGAGTGAGAGGCCGGCTCACCACTCAGTAGGATTTTTTAACACTTAGGCGAGTACTGGACTGCAGCTAAGCCTCCGAGTGAGAGGCTAACTCGCCACTCGGTAGGATTTTTTAACACTTAGGCGAGTACTGGACTGCAGCTAAGACTCCGAGTGAGAGGCTGGCTCACCACTCGGTAGGATTTTCCAAACTTAGGTGAAACGGATTCGCAGCTAAGCCTCTGAGTGAGAGGCTGGCTCACCACTCGGTAGGATTTTCCAAACTTAGGCGAAACGGATTCGCAGCTAAGCCTCCGAGTGAGAGGCTGGCTCACCACTCGGTAGGATTTTTCTTTTCAACTTAGGCGAAACGGATTCGTAGCTAAGCCCCCGAGTGAGAGGATGGCTCATCACTCGGTAGGATTTTCCTTTTCAACTTAGGCAAAACAGGTTCGCAGCTAAGGCACCCACTGGGGGATTTTAGAACATGCAAAAAATGAACAACAATCATTCGGGAGACTGTAAAATCATGTCTTTGATAATTGAACTAAAAGGTATTTCTTATTACATCTCAATAGTCTGAATGCTTAAGAGTAAAAGGGGCGGAATAGTTCCGCATTCCAAGCGTGTGGCTCATCTTTATTTTGCTCGATGTTGAAAAGATGATATGCTCCATTGTGGAGCACTTTGGTGATGACGAAAGGGCCTTCCCAAGCAGGGGCGAGCTTGTGCAGTTTCTGCTGGTCCACTCGAAGAACTAAGTCTCCCTCCTGAAATGCTCGCCCCTTACGTTTTCGGCATGGAATCGGTATAGGTCTTGTTGATAAATGATCGACCGGATCAAGGCCATTTCTCTTTCTTCTTCCAGGAGATCGACTGCATCTTGCCGAGCCTGTTCTGCTTCTTCTTCTGAGAAGAGCTCAACTCGGGCCACATTGTGGAGCAGATCACTCGGGAGTATAGCTTCAGCTCCGTAGACTAATAAGAATGGAGTTCGTCCAGTTGACCGATTAGGAGTTGTCCTCAATCCCCAAAGTACTGATGGAAGTTCATTGACCCAGGCACCTGCTGCATGCTTGAGGTCACGCGTCACTCGGGGTTTCAGTCCTTTGAGAATCAATCCATTTGCTCTTTCAGCCTGCCCATTCAACTGAGGATGGCAACTGAAGCATAATCGACCCTCGTGCCTTGGGAAGCACAAAAGGCTCTGAACTCGTCAGAGTCGAAGTTCGACCCATTATCCATGATGATGCTGTGCGGAACACCATATCTGAATATCAATTCTCTGATGAAACTTACAGTTGTACTTGCTTCAAGGTTTTTAATGGGCTTGGCTTCAATCCATTTGGTGAACTTGTCGACTACTACCAGCACATGGGTAAATCCACTCTTGCCAGTCCTCAGAGGTCCAACCATATCCAATCCCTAGACAGTGAAAGGCCAGACGAGTGGAATAGTCTTCAGAGCTGACACGGGCTTATGGGACATGTTGGAGTAAAACTGACAGCCTTCACATTTGTCTACTATTTCTTTCGCCATCTCGTTGGCATGTGGCCAGTAAAATCCGGCTCGGTATGCTTTGGTCACGATGGTCCGAGAGGACGCATGGTGACCACAGGTCCCCGAGTGAATATCATTTAGGATCATTCGGCCTTCTTCTGGCGTAATGCATTTCTGACAGACTCCAGTTACGCTTTCTCTGAACAACTGACCTTTTGTCACAGTAAAGGATTTAGATCGTTGGACGATCTGTCGAGCCTCTTCCTCATCCTCTAGAAGCTCCTTCCTAAGAATGTATGCTATGTATGGCACTGTCCAGTCAGGAGTGATGACCAAAACCTCCATGACTAAGTCGACCACGGCTGGGATTTCGACTTCAGTCGGATCTGTGGCGCTCTTAGGCTGTGGGGACTCTTCAGTGAAAGGATCTTCTTGAACTGAAGGTGAATGAATATGTTCCAAAAACACATTGCTGGGAATGGCCTCTCTCTTAGATCCTATCTTTGCTAATTCATCTGCGGCTTGATTTTTCAGTCGGGGTATATGGTGAAGCTCCAACCCTTCAAACTTCTTTTCCAACTTTCTTACTGCATTGCAATAACCAGTCATGGCTGGGCTCCTGACATCCCATTCTTTCATCACTTGATTAACCACCAAATCTGAGTAACCATAGACCATAAGGCGACGGATGCCGAGTGAAATGGCCATACGCAACCCGTACAGAAGTGCTTCGTATTCAGCTTTGTTGTTGGAAGAGTCAAAATGAATTTGGAGAACATAGCTAAGCTTGTCTCCACGGGGGGATACCAACACTACCCCAGCACCGAAGCCGTTCAGCATCTTGGAGTCATCGAAGAACATGGTCCAATGCTCCGAGTGAACTTGAGTCGGCAGTTGCTGCTCAATCCACTCGGCAAGGAAATCTACGATTGCCTGGGACTTGATAGCTTTCTTTGCCACAAACTTGACATCCAATGGAAGGAGTTCAATCGCCCATTTTGCTACTCGATCAGTTGCATCTTTGTTGTTCAGAATTTCAGATAAAGGTGCGTTGCTGACGACTGTAATGGAGTGATCAGAGAAATAGTGTGCAACCTTCTTCATGGTCATGTAGATTCCATAGACAAGCTTTTGATAATGTGGATATCGTTGCTTGGATGGAGTCAAAACTTCAGAGAGATAATACACTGGGCGCTGAACTTTGTAAGCCTTTCCTTCTTCTTCCCGCTCGACCATGAGTACTATACTGACAACTTGTCCAGTGGCTGCAATATAAAGCAGTAAAGGCTCTTTGCTGATTGGCGCAGCAAGCACCGGCTGGGTGGAAAGCAGGGCTTTGAGCTCTACAAATGCTGCGTCAGCTTCATTAGTCCACTCGAACTTATCAGATTTCTTCATCAATCGGTAAAGAGGTAAGGCCTTTTCACCGAGATGAGAAATGAATCGACTCAAGGCGACCAAACAACCAGTAAGCTTCTGAACGTCATGCACACGCATAGGGCGTTTCATTCGGAGTATGGTATCAACTTTTTCTGGATTTGCGTCGATCCCTCGTTCAGAAACGAGGAAACCAAGTAACTTTCCACCTGGAACTCCGAATGTGCACTTTGACGGAATAAGCTTGATATCATACCTTCTTGGGTTGGCAAAGGTTTCTGCGAGGTCAGTCGATAGGTCAGAACCTTTATGTGACTTGACCACAATGTCGTCCATGTATGCTTCCACATTCTGACTGATTTGAGTGAGCAAGCACTTCTGAATCATCCTCATAAATGTGGCTCTAGCATTTTTAAGACCAAATGGCATGGTGAGATAGCAAAAGCACCCGAATAGGGTGATGAAGGCTGTTTTTATTTCATCGGGACCATATAGTCAGATCTGATGATACCTGAAATATGCATCTAAAAAAGACAAGCGCTCACACCCCGCAGTCGAGTCAACAATCTGATCGATGCGGGGGGGGGGTGATCTTTCAGGCAGGCCCGATTGATGTGCTTGAAATTGATGCACATACGAAGTGAATCGTCCTTTTTAGGGACCATGACTACATTGGCAAGCCACTCGGAGTGGTAGATCTCATGGATGAACTCTGCTGCTAGGAGCCGAGCCACTTCCTCGCCAATTGCTTTTCTTTTCTGCACGGGGACCGCCGAAGATGCTCTTTGATGGGTTTTACCTTGGGGTTGACACGCAAATGGTGCTCAGCCAGTTCTCTGGGTACACCCAGCATGTCAGAAGGTTTCCACGCAAAGATGTCCCAGTTCTCACGGAGGAACTGGATGAGCGCTTCTTCCTATTTGCTGTCGAGTGTCGTTGATATATGAGTTGGTGCGGCATTGGGATCAGTCGGGTGAATATGAATCGGCTTCGTTTCGCCAGAGACTGAAATGCAGAATCTGTGGCAGGCTTCTTAGCTCGGAGCAAATCACTCGGATCTGCACTCTTCTGATATTCTTGAAATTTAACTGCTGCCATTTGTGCATCGGCAATTCTGTAAGCACTCCTCTGCCTTCTGCCGATTGCCAGTAACTGTGATCACACCTCTAGGGCCAAACATCTTCAACTTGAGGTACACGTAACATGGTCGAGCCATAAAACATGCATAGGCTGGCCTACCCAGGATGGCATGATAAGCACTCTTGAAATCCACAACTTCAAATGTCAACTTTTCCTTACGGTAATTCTTGGAATCACCGAAAACCACGTCAAGGGCGATCTGGCCGTGTGATTCGGCTTTCTTTCCAGGGATAACGCCATGGAAACTCATATTGCTCTTGCTAAGTTTGGACATCGGAATGCCCATCCCCTTCAAGGTTTCAGCGTAAAGGATATTCAGGCCGCTACCACCATCCATTAGCACCTTGGTCAGTCTAGTGCCTTCGACCACTGGGTCGACCACCAACGCTTGCCTCCCAGGGGTGGCTATACGAGCAGAGTGATCAGACTGGTCGAATGTGATGGCTGTCTGAGACCATTTCACGTATGTGGCCGTCGTCGCCAGAGCGACCATATTCACTTCTCTATTGATAACTTTCAACCAACTCTTGCTCTCAACATCAGCAAAAATCATGAGGGTGAAATTGACTTTGGGATAACTGTCATCTTCCTCTTCGTCCTCGTCTTTGTCCGAATCTTTTTCCTTCTCACTAGGTTGTTTCTCTCGGAACTGCTGGATCAGGAGTCGACATTGTCGAGTGGTATGCTTAGGGTAAATCAGATTACCCACTTCGTCCTTCTTCGTGTGGATGTGACACGGTAAATCCAACACATCATTTCCTGCTTGATCCTTTACCTTCTTGGGGGGCCAGGGCCCTTTAGGTTTTCCCTTAAACTTTCCTTGAGTCACTGCTGCAATCTCACCGGGTGCTGCAGGCTCGTCCTTACGTTTTTGTTTCCAATTGTAATTACCCCCGCCGGCCTCTTAGCCGACTGGTTTACCCTTTCCGCTGCGGAGTCGATCCTCTTCTTCTCCGTTAGCGTACCGGGTGGCTATTTCCATCATCAGAGTCAGAGTCATATCTCCAGTCCGACCGAACTTCAGGACCAACTCTCGGTATTTGACGCCTTCCTTAAAGGCACACACTGCTTGATGCTCTGATACATTTTCAATGGTGTGGTGCAAAGTGGTCCATCTCTGAATGAAATCCCTTAAAGTCTCACTCGGTTTCTGCACACAATGCTGCAACTCTGTCAATCCTGTTGGTCGCTTGCAAGTGCCCTCAAAAGTTCTGACAAACACTCGATCAAGCTCTTCCCAACTGTATATACTGCCTAGGGCTAACTGAGTCAACCACGCTCGGGCCGACCCTTCCAACATCAGAGGAAGATGCTTCATTGCTACTACATCGTTCCCGCCACCAATCTGCACAGCCACTCAATAATCCTCAAGTCAAGTTTCAGGTTTGGACTCTCTAGTGAACTTACTGACTCCAGTCGCCAACCTGAAGTTGGGAGGAATCACTGCAGCCCTGATGGCTCTGCTGAAACACTCTCGACCTGAAACATGCAATCTGTTGCCAGTCGGTCGATCTCTGCCAAGGTCTTCTCTATGCGCTCTGTTCCGGTGGACTAGACCTTGAACGAGGATAGATCTTGCATCGAAGCGTGGCTCTCTTGGGTCGACTGGTGCTCTGCGCTCACCACTGTGACGGCGTCTATCATCGTACTGCCGAGGCACATACGATGCACTCCTCGGAGGAGGTGTGGGCACTCGACGACGATTATCGCGGTCGAGTCGGTGATCATACTGCCCACGGCCTTCACGCCGTAGGGGCGATCTCGGGCTGTGGGCCGACTGAACTGTATCCGCTACTACGGATCTACTGTGAATCCTATTCCGCGACTGAGACACTGCTGTGTTCTGTTCTCCTGCTGCCCAGAGTAAGGCCCTGATCTGCATCAAACCTCTGCCAACCTCCGACTGGGAAGGTTGAATTGACTCTGCTATTCAGGCCGCAGCTGTGAGATTCTGGATCGGAGTGCGGTATACCTTAGGTGGAGGCAGGAACAGTTGTCATCGACTGGACTCAGGGATCCGCTCTCGAGCACGCTCATCGAGAGCGCGCTGAAGGTTCTCCAGTCGAGTGTGCTCAGCCAAATTAGCCAAGTGCACCTCTTCCAAGGCCCGAGCCTCGGGGGTTTCTCCAACAATGGGCGTGTGGAGTGCATCCATGTTGCGACAACGAAGTTCTTCCCTCTGCTGCGAAGAAAGGGGTTCAGGGTGGTACTCCTCATGGACGCGCGACGGATCTCCGCCCCCATCCTCGCCGTCTTCACGGCGGAAACCAGGCAGACCACTTGGTCCATCGACCATCAAGACTTCAGCCGCAGGGTCGCTGCTATCGCACTCGGATGCGGTCTCAGCGGAGCTAGTTGACAGATCGAACAGGCCATGGAGAGTTTCATCGGGATCGATCGCCGTGACTTAATGGGTGGCCGAACATCGAGCCACCGCGTGTTTCACCCACCGCTGAAGCCGCGACCGATCGGATCGCTTGCGGCGGCGAACGGCGGGGAGGGAAGACATCATCGGAGCCGACCGATACTCAGTCGACGGCTGCCGGAGAAGGACGCCGCGAACACACGCGCGAAAGTGCGTCACCCCTCGGACGGGGAGCGCCTCAACGTCAAGGGGAGCCTCCTGAAGCCAAGCGGAGTCGTCGGCGATGAAAACGAGCGCGCCGAGACGAATCTCGCGGCCCTCAGCCAATCCACCGCCGGAAACCATGATGATGATGATCGGAAAAATTGCAACTTCACCAACAAGTCGCTAAGACACCTGCCCCACGGTGGACGCCAACTGTCGTGGTTCTAAAACTGACAGTAGAAAGGGGGTAGGTATGGAGAGGCAAGATCCCAGCTATGGTGAAGGTGTACACACAGAATTTACGAGTTCAGGCCCTTCGCGAAGGAAGTAATAGCCCTACGTCTCGGTGCCCGGAGGCAGTCGACTGGATTATATGTGTGTGATGTTATAGGGGGTGCGAACCCTTGTCTCAGAGGAGGGGTGGCTTATATAGAGTGCGCCAGGACCCCAGCCGTCCTCCATTACAAGGGGCTTAATGTACATAAAGTAGGGGCGTTACTGATAACGCCAGTCTTAAGTGCTATTAATGACCTTAAAGACTACGGAGTGAACGCCTGACCGTTGAGTGGTTTCTGATCTTCGGTAGGTCAAGTGATTCCTTGTATGGTCGAGTGACAACAAATATAAGGGGTATCCGAGTGATATGATTGGTCGAGTGGATTGCACTCAACACCTTTGGTTGGGGGGGGGGGTCTTCGTTGCTTCTTGGACTTCTTATCTTCTAGGGTAGGGACCTTGGGTAGGACGTATAGGTCAGTCCTATGACCCTACCCCAGGTCTATATCTTCATCACCCCGGGCCCCCAAAATGTTAGGACCGATCCTGAGAGGAGGAAGTCGAGGAGGAGCCGAACCTCCTGGAAAACCGAGGCGTTTCGAGGACGACGAGGCGCGCGTCGCTGACTCGGCAGGCCCGCGGCTCTTTCGCGCCAAAATCGCTCGCCCCGGCGCCCCCCAGCGCGTCGGGTTTGGCCTGGGACCGCCGACGCTAATTTCGGCCCAAACCGGCGAAAAACGGACTCCTGGGAGCGCGAGTGAGCTTTTCGGCGCCGGCGCGAAAAAACGCCTGAGGGGGCCGTGTTAGGGACGCGGCTGGAGATGCTCCTATGTTGGACCCTGTGAGTTTATGAACTGCCTAGTGTAGCCCTTGTGGTAGTGTGTGTTGTGGCGATCGCTTTTTGAAACGCCTTTTGGGAGCCCCAAACTACTCTGTTCCGTTATCTGTTGATAGTGGAGCCGGTTCAGTTCTCTGAATGGCATGAAAAGAAAAAGACAGTAACGCGGTGATTATCCTTGAAATCGAACTGTATAGCGTGTCAGCGGCAGTGCGTCTGATCATGGACGGGCCATGCTTCCACCACGTCCCCGCATCTGCCTTGTAGCTAGTCAGAAAAAGAATGCAAGAAAAGGTACGCACTTTACAGACCAGTTCGTTGCCTCGAAGCATCCGCTGAGTACGTGCAAGCTGGCGAGGCGGGATGAAGATCAAAGACGGCGCCACGGAGGCAGCCGATGACCGGCCTGCTGACCTGCAAGCTTATTGTCGAGTTAATTGCACAGAAGTACCATAATTGGGGCATTGGAATCAGATTGATACCAAATTTGATAATTTTTATGTGTCAGTATCAATTTTGGGGCGCGGCGTTGCAGAACGGACTAAACGACGTATAAACTCGTATTGACGGAGAAACTGACAGCAGGGCCCGCCTGTCAGGGGCTGACGTGGTATCTTCTTTTACAGAAAACCCCCTCGGCTTATATTTAATCACACAAAAGGCCTCGTTTGCGGAAAGAACTCAAAACCTGCAAAAATAAATAACGCGTGCAAGCTGGCGAGGCGGGATGAAGATCAAAGACGGCGCCACGGAGGCAGCCGATGACCGGCCTGCTGACCTGCAAGCTTATTGTCGAGTTAATTGCACAGAAGTACCACAATTGGGCCATTGAAATCAGATTGATACTAAATTTGGTAATTTTTACGTGTCAGTACCAATTTTGGGGCGCGGCGTTGCAGAACGGACTAAATGACGTATAAACTCGTATTGACGGAGAAACTGACAGCAGGGCCCGCCTGTGAGGGGCTGACCGTATAAACTCGTATTGACGGAGAAACTGACAGCAGGGCCCGCCTGTCAGGGGCTGACGTGGTATCTTCTTTTACAGAAAACCTCCTCGGCTTATATTTAATCACACAAAAGGCCTCGTTTGCGGAAAGAACTCAAAACCTGCAAAAAAAAATAACGCGCGCCCGTGAGGATTCGAACCCGCGACAGGTTGCCCGAGGGAAAAGCCAGGTGACCAATGCGCTACGCCACTCGATTAGACGAAGCTGATGCTTAAACATTTTTATATTATATATTGGAAACCATTTTTGTTGCCGGACAACTGTTTCGTTCTTTTAATGCGTTTTTTTGTTTCGTATTTCTTTTATCTTTTAAGACGAGTCCTGGCCTTCTTCCGGTTTTCCTTTTTAAAACTTTTGCGCATCTCTTTTATATATAGGTTTTCGTATTTCTTTTCTATATAGGTTTTGAAATGTACACACTGATAATTGACGCCTTTTTTGAAATGTGGCCCCTGACAGGTGTGTCCCACGCATCAGTTTCAGCTCAATACATGTACATTTCAAAAAAGGTTCGACATGTATTAAAAAATTATTGTGTAAAATCATTTTTAATTTTCTTTTATCTTTTTAGATCTTGGGTATTCTTCTGGTTTTCCATTTCTTTTATTTACGCACATTTCTTTTTTATATAGGTTTTGTAGTAAACGGTGAGCATTTTCTCAGTACTCGACATATTTTAAATTTATACTGAACTATTTATTATGCGATATTTTGTGTAAATACACACTGAAAATTATTTTATAAATACATACTGAACACTATTGTATAATATAAGAACAGTTTGTTATACACACTGAAATTATTTATACTGAATAATATATGAACACCTTTTTTAATTTTTAGATGAACATATTTAAAATATATGGTGACGTTTTTTAATATATATATATATATATATATATATATATATATTGAACTTTTTATATTATGCGATATTTTTTGAAAATACACACTGAATATTATTGTACAAATACACACTGAATACTATTGTATAATATACAATGAACAATTTTGTTATATAAATTGTATTTTCTTAATATACAATATCTGAAAAAATGCCGCATAGAAAAAAGTTTGGTGTAAATTTTAAAAATGTCAAAAGTATTGAAATAATGTACACCATTTATTACAAAACCTATATATAAAAGAGATGCGCAAAAGTTTAAAAAATGAAAACCGGAAGAAGACCAGAACGTGTCTTAAAAGATAAAAGAAATACAAAACAAAAAAAGCATTAAAAAAACGAAACAGTTATCCAGCAACAAAAATGGTTTCCTACGTATAGTATAACAATGTTGAAGCGTCTACTTTATCAACTGGAGTGTTGTGGCGTAGTGGTCGCCGCTAGCTTCCCTCGGGCAATCCTCTCGGACGCGCGTAATTTTGCTGGTTTTGAGTTTTTCCGCAAACGAGGCCCTTTGTGTGATTAAATACAAGCCGAGGGGGTTTTCTGTAAAAGAAGATGCCACGTCAGCCCCTGCCAGGCGGGCCCTGCTGTCAGTTTCTCCGTCAATACAAGTTTATACGTTGTTTAGTTCGTTCTGCAACGCCGCGCCCCAAAATTGATACTGACACGTAAAAATTATCAAACTTGGTATTAATCTACTTTCAATGCCCCAATTATAGTACCTCTATGCAATTAACTCCTTGTTGTCACATCGAGGCGGCTGGTCGATCGTCTCTCTGGGTCTGTGCTCGTGTCGTGTGCACGAGAGCGACAATTGTTCTGGCTAGGCCCAGGCTTGGCCTCTTCGTCACAGATGACGCGGATCTGGTTGGCGCCTCGGCACTGATAATATCTCGCGTGAACCGCAATTGACAGCGTTGGCGTGTAGCAGTACTGTAGTAGACTAGCTAGTAGTAGAAGACGTCGTATGGTACAGGTGCAACGAGGAAGAGGAACTGGTGTAGGCACGTCGTGGCTGGTGCGGTATATGATGATCAGAGGACGTTCCAAAACAGGTGCACGTTCCAAAACAAGGTGGCATCTTCACCTGACATTGTGAAAAATTTGCAAAGTGCAATGGAGCTATGGAGACTTGCGGGAGCAAATTGCATTGAGAGCCCCTACGGGGATCCTCCGTGAGATTATAGATTATGAGTGGCATTTTTCTTTTTATTTTTCTCTACATTTTCACCTTTGGTCAATGACCATCACGCACCATGTTATCTTCACCATGTTCTCCCTGCTATGAATCAATGAAATAGCCAGCAATTGCTGGACATTTTCAAAAAAAAATGATCAGAGGATGCGCTCACGGGCATGGACTTGTTCGAGTAACGGCGTCACCTTGAGCCGTTTCTGTTGCTTTGGACCGCATTTTTGCATGCACATGCACTCTCGTCGGGTAGGGCATGTACAATACTACTCCCTCCATAATATGTCAAAAAATGTCTTATATTATGAGACGGAGGGAGTAGTTGATATGATAGTCTTATTTTAAATCTTTCACATAATTAAGAGATGACAATAAAAAGATGTGTACAATGAATTATCTCTTAGTCTTATTTTCAATAACTATCTATTCTTAAAAACGTGATGAGACATATTATGCTTAGGATCATCTCTTAATTAAGAGAAGGCAAGCCTTTTTTTCATAGTTCCTCTTTCTTCCACCTCAACTCTCATCCTGCGTGGAACTGCTAAGATATTATCATTGTACATGCCCTTATAAAGTCCCTCAAAAAAGGTTCATCAGTTGGCTTACGCCTGGATGGCGGGGCGAAATAGAGTGGCCTGGACTTTACAAATCCTATTCGGTGTCCGTTGTGCATTAATAGGTAGTAAACGCCTAAGCTGTTTTTACACGGTAGCTAAATAGGCCGACGCAAAATGCGTGTTTATTGGTACCCGTTTTGGGAACCTTTCAGAAAGTTCTCTCTGGTTTCTGGGCTGGTGTATTTATTTTTGGTTTTATTTTATCGGGGTTTTGTTCGGTTGTGTAGGTTTTCTTTAAAAAGCGTTTTCATTTTTTTCAAATTATTTTAAAAATTCATGAATTTCTTTGTCAAATTTATTTGGCGCTAATGTGAGAATGGGCTTGTACACTAGTTAATTGTTTGGCCCATTTCACGCACAAGTGTGAAATTGCCCTCCTATATGAAGCTTCCAAATTTTCAAATAAGAGGTCCCAGCCCAAATCCGCTTTTAGCGCCAAATAGAATGTATACGGTTCGCAGCTCAATCCCCCCCCCCCCCCCCAACCACCAGCAGCAGCGAAACGGGCAGGCAAATTTAGAACGGTGGCGGTAGTTATGGCCTTCTTGCGCTGTTTTTTTATGGTATTTTTTCCCCTATTTTGTTCTGTCCGATTTTAGCCCTTTTTTGGTTATTGTTTTTTTTTCCTTTCCTTTCTCTTTCGTTTCTCATTTTTTTATTTTTTTATTTTAAATTTCATGAACTTTTTCTCCTACATATTCACGAACTTTTCCCATATTCGGGGACATTTACAAATTCTTGAATGTTTTTAAATCCGTGAATTTTTTCCCTCAAATGTGTGAACTTTTTCAAATTCGTCAACTTTTTTCTCAAATATTTGAAACACTTTGAATGTCATAAACTCTTTTGTCTCAAATTTGTGAAGTTTTTTAAAATACATAAATTTTTTTCCTCAAATACATGCACCTTCTAATAAAATTTGTGAACTTTTCCCCAAATTCATGAAATTTTTGAAATTTCTGAACTTTTTGAAATTCCTGATCTTGTTTTTTAAAATTCATGACCTTTTTTCCAAATTATTGAAACCTTTTAAAATTCATGTTTTTTCAAATCTATGAAATTTTTCTGAATTCATGAATATTCGTGAACCTTTTAAAAGTGTGATTTTTTTTAAATCTATGACCTTTCCTCAAGTTTGTGAACTCTTTTTAAATCCATGAACATATTTGAATTGAAAAAACCGGCAGCCGGTTTTGTGTGTGAACAATAATACAACATCATAAGAGTAAACCAAGAGAAAAGAGAGAGCGAATGCAAGGCAAGCAAGCGAGCTTCCGAGGCAGCTAGCCTATGCGAGCAGTGCTGTCTTGGGCCATGGCCCAATTAGCGTCTCACGGGCGCCAATGTGTGCTTGGGGGCACCTGAAAGGAAAATCCTACTTGCCGCTCGTTGCGGCAAGTTGTCGATCCTTCGCACAGGATGAGGTGCTACCAGCGACCGAGTGGGCCGGCCCATTCTATCGTTTCAGCAAACACCGGTTTTAGGAACCTTCAAGTTTCCAGCCGGTTTTTTTTCCGGTTTTGGGAACCTTCTAGAAGGTTCCTGAACTGGCCTTTTCTTTTTCAGTTACTTTTTCTTTTTCGTTTTCCTTTTTTCTATTTCTCTTCTTTTTCTTTTTTTCTTTTCTTTTTTTTTGTTTCTTTCTGTTTCTTTTCTTTTTTCTGTTTCTTTCTTTTGACCTTTTTCTCTTTTTTTTCATTTTCTTTTTCTTTTTAAGTTTATTTTCAAATTTGTTACCAAATTTAAAAAACAGTTCCTATTTTTCAGATTTTGTTCACAAATTCAAAAAATGTTCCCATTTTATAAAATTTGTTCAAAAATTCAAAAAATGTTCCTGGTTTCAAAAATATTTCCAAATTTTAAAAAAATGTTCCTCTTTTCAGATTTTGTTCACAAATTCAAAATATTTACCATTTTACAAAATTTGTTCACAAATTCAATAAATGTTTCTGGTTGCAAAAAAGATGTTCCAAATTTTCAAAAAATGTTCCTTTTTTTCAAAAAACAGTAGATTTATTTTTGTTCATTTTTTACAAAATTTGTAAATAATGGCATGAATTCCAAAAAATGTTCCTGTTTTCAGAAAAAAAAATCACAAATTTAAAAAAACGTTCTTATTTTTCAAATTTTTGTTCACGTATTAAAAAATTGTTAGCATTTCAAATTTGTTTGGAATTTTCAAAATTGTTCTTCATTTCGAAATTTGTTCGTTATTTTAAAAATTGTTCCCATTTCAGAAGTTTGTTCGAAAATTCTAAAAATGTTCATGTTTTTGAAAATATTTATTTTTACAAAACAATTTGTTCACAATTCAAAATTTGTTCTCCTTTAAAAAATATTCATGTTTTTGAAAAAATCACTATTCAGAAACTTGTTCATATTTTCGAAAAACTTTTTCGTGTTTATCAAAAATTGATCGTAATTTAAAAACTATTCTCGTTTTCAAAAGAAATTGGAATTTAAGAAAATGTATGTGTTCCTTATATTATTTGTGTAATGTTGAGTTACACTGCTTATCTTGTATTCTTCTTGTTTCGCGCTGCATATATTTCACAGACAGGGACTCAGTTCGAGTGGCAGCGTTGTTCTAACCTCAACGGAAGGTCTCGGGATCGAATCCTCGTTCCCACAAGTTTGTCTTTTCGCGATTTTATGTGCCCAGCCACGCGCTGGTTTGACCCCAATCAGGGCACGCCCCGGCAAATAGGAGCTCCCCACCTGAAAGGCTATTTAGGAGCTCTCAGGTCCCAGGTGCGCAGACATCCACGCGGTGGCCAGACCCTATCCCTAGTTATTTGTCGGGTTTTTTTTTATTTTTTATGAAATAAATATCACATATTAAAAAGATAAAAACAAATCTACTTTAAAAATGATTTTTTATGTAAAATCTGAAATGCTCATTTCATACGTATAAAATGTTTTACATATAAAAAATAGTTATCACGTATTTATAAAATGTCCACCACATACATGTAAATTTTAATGTATTATAAAAATTCATGTACAAACAAACATAGACATTGGAAACAAAACAAAAAAAGATGGCAAACCCCCATAAGAACATGAAAGAAAATTAAAAAAAACAGCAACAAACACAAAATAAAATAAAGAGGAACAAAAATAAAAAAGTCATACTCCCGTGCATCGGCTGGTTCTAGCGACGAGGAGGGATCCCCAATCAGGGCGCGCCCTGTGCGAACAGGAGACTATTTGCCGCAGAATGCGGCAAATAGGAGCTCCCCACCTGAAAGGCTATTTAGGAGCTCTCAGGTCCCAGGTGCGCAAACATCCACGCGGTGGCCAGACCCTATCCCTAGTTATTTGTCGGGATTTTTTTATTTTTTATGAAATAAATATCACATATTAAAAAGATAAAAACAAATCTACTTTAAAAATGTTTTTTTATGTAAAATCTGAAATGCTCATTTCATACGTATAAAATGTTTTACACATATAAAAAATAGTTATCACGTATTTATAAAATGTTCACCACATACATGTAAATTTTAATGTATTATAAAAATTCATGTACAAACAAACATAGACATTGGAAACAAAACAAAAAAGATGGCAAACCCCCATAAGAACATGAAAGAAAATTAAAAAAAACAGCAACAAACACAAAAAAAATAAAGAGGAACAAAAATAAAAAAGTCACACTCCCGTGCATCGGCTGGTTCTAGCGACGAGGAGGGATCCCCCATTCATCGACTATTGATTTGTCGCGAGTCCTGATGACCCACAAGTATAAAGGATCAATTGTAGTCCTTTCGATAAGTAAGAGTGTCAAACTCAAACGAGGAGAGCGGAAGGAATGATAGGCAGCTTCCAGCCAGGATTTTATTGTAAGTATTGTAAGATAGTTTTGATAGATGATTTGATAGCAATTAACAAGTAAAATTGTAGCAAGGTGCAGCAAGTGGCACAATCCTTAATTGTGCTAAGGACAAGCCGATGATACTTCTTATAATGATTAAAACGCTCTTGAGAATACACGGGAATATCGCCAAGTTATTTTTACCATGATTCATTGACTTTAACGTTCCTTGCCTTGATAAGTGTTGTGTGGGTGGACCGAAGCTAAGATATTGTTCTTACTTGACACTATTAGGAAAACGCCTAGTAGTGGCGTTCGAAAAACGTCGTTACCGGCGCGGAGAGCAGATGTCGGTAGTATAACGCTAGTGTTAACGGTCACTAGCGGTCTGAGATGCCGAGGCCACAAATGCAACCACTTTAGCGGCGCTTGGGCCCGACACAGGCGGTAATTTGGACACCAACGACGATATAAGATAACCCGCCGCAATGGGCAGTCTACTATTGTGGAGTTGCAAGAAGTAGCCTTTACCAGGCTTCCTGCATATTTCGCCTCCCGCTTCAATTTCTTGTTAGTCTTGTTGCCACGGTACCACTTTGCACATGAACAACTTTCATAGTGTGTACATCACATCTTTGTTGCATTTGCATTAACAATTAGCATGCATCTTTCGTATATATCGCAAGTCAATGTATATAAACATTCAAATTTACACATCGATATCGCAAGTCAATGAACATTCAAATTAATTAACATGTTTCTAACCTCTGCCTCGCTCTGAACTAAAGACCCGACCATCGTCGAGAAATATGTTGGACTCCATTGATGCATATGCTTTGGTTGATGCTCTTATTTGATCATCTTGTTACTTCTTCGTCTCTAGAGAGTTGTAGAACATCCCACCCGACCTGACCACATCTTTGTTAATGATATCGACCACTATGTTTTGAAGACGCGCACATTCTCTCAAGAAGATTTGTTCCCCTTTGTCGAGCTCTATGGCCCACATGGCCAAGGATGCATGATCACTCAATAGTGATTCCGTGCATACATAGTCATCCATCAATGACATGACATAGTAGCTAGACAAGTTAGTGTTGACCTCATGTGGTTGTTGCTTGCAACAAAAGCTTGTATGGAACTAGAACTCCCCATAAGTTATGTGGGTTCCTTTGGAGCAATAACAAGAGCGAAGAGCATCATTCAGAATGAACTTTGGTGCAGTCCAGTTCTTATTAGGGTGTCTCTTTGAATCGAAGAAATAACATTGGCGTTGGCACGGCAATATCAAGATTAATATCCATTGTTCGTCGTTGCGTGAAGAATTGAACAGTATTATGCATGAGATGAACATCAAGATTATGTATATCCATGTGTGTGCAAGCATAGAAGTATTGTGAAGGACTTACTCGGCTAAGTAGGGCACTAGTATGTTTTCCTTGTCAGCCTTCGCAATCATGCTTTCCCAGAGTTAGATCACCTTGATGTACCGGCCATGTTTGGCTCCAACATTGTTCACATGCATGTGATAAGGATCAAGGACGATGACATTAGATTTCTCGAGTATGAGTTGCGAGGCTTCATACAAAGCTCAGAACCAACCGAATGACGGGTACATTTCACAGATGTGGAAAAAATTGTTGTGGACTCCCTCAAAGCAAAGATATATTTTGTCTGCAAGGTAATATTCGACAAAATGATGCCCTTCTTTCACCTTAACCGTGTAACAGTCAGATGCTCTTTCCATTTCAATTTTTAACACGTGCTGGTGTAGTAGCCTTAGTCTGATGAAGAGGTACTTTAACTCTTTATCCAAAACCAAGGGTTCACCAAGAATATTTGTGCACCCTCTATGAAGGAATATACGCACACAAGCCTATTCTTTTGGTGCCATTCTGGCTTCTAGTTTCTTCGGTCTCTTTATCTTCTTTTTGCCAGCTGGATTAGCCCTCAGATGTGCTATCACTCCTTCATCCCTTGCTTCCATTGTATTGGCAGGGTGACTCGTGTTTTGGTGCATGTGGCCTAACTATATGGAGTAAACAAAGAAATAAGAAAAACTTGATAGAAAAAATCGGCATGGCCTGAGTACCAAAAATTTGACGAAACAAAAATGAATCAACGCTTCGCCAAAAGATTGGCATTTATTTAATCTACGAACATAAATTAAACTATTGCATAATGTACACTTAAAATAATGCATGTTGAATGATGAGGTGGCATACTTGCATGTTGGAAAAAATAGCCTAGTGAGGGCTAGCTATTTAGATATGGAAGATGAGTCAAGCAGTTCAATAAGCTAACCAGACAAATCAGAAGTATGAGATATTGAATGCTCATCCGATTCATTACTTGCAATAGAACAACTAGTTATGCCTTTTGTACACACAAGCTAAGATTTTTCTTCCCATCAAACATTGTTCCCATGCGGCAGTGAGAAGTTTATATTGTGTATATCTCTCCTTATCTGCATGGAGCATGATAGAAGCGAGGGGCCCGATCTTTCAATGAGATGATAACTATCAATTTGGTGGAGTCGACTTTGATAATCCGACTACAAACGTGCACGACGTTGTGCCTTAGCATTCGTTAAACCAATCTCCTAAGGTTACTGACGATGCCGGAAATACGATTGGCCTGACCACAAAGGTCTATTCCTGCATGCAATCGAAGAACAAGCAAAAATATGATAATGCAATCTGAATATTGCGAATATATATGAAGTATTGATAAAAGTGAGCATCCGAAAGCGGTCTTGGTCTAGTCGTTGGACACAAACAAAGTTCGCGAAGTTGCAATGGCTAACTTTTAACTAAACAAATCCCAAGGAAAAAAGTTGCTAGATTGATCTACTTATACATGAGCAGGGGGTGGCGGCCAAGAAGGTGGGAGGACGCCCTAAGGCAGCCTAAAACTAATCCTATGTTGTACAAGGCTAATGGGCCCAAATAAAGGTGGTGCAACACCTTTGGACTTATAATTTGACTCGGAGTCTGCTGCAGTATCAGATTGTTTCATCAATATCTCAACACTCCGGGCGAATTTGAAGGTGAATCCAATTGGGTTGGAAAGTTCACAAAATAAACTTTCCAATAAAAAATAATCACCCAATTCGGAGTCGAGATGAAAGAGAACTTGGCGTTTTGAGTCAGGTGTGTTTGTGTAGTCCGAATCTGAGTCCAGAACGTGTGGGACTTGGACTCTATTTTCTCTTGGCCCAAAAGTAACGTGAGAGGACTTTTTGAAGAGCACCTAAACTTCTATTTTCCCTTATCTTCATATGTGGATTTTACAAATGTCCCATACACATGCAATTAGACATGGCACAAAAGCCTGTGAAGTATTTTTGTCCTGGATAACATAGATTAATATTGCATAGTTTGCATTATAAATCACCTCACAAATATGCATGTATGCAATATTTTGGTCGTATCCAAGGTAGTCATGTCCTCATAATCCTCCCTTCTTGAAAATAATGTCGTCCTCGGCGTTGCTTAATCTGAAATGTGGCTAACAAAAGAGACAATGTATACATGTTGTATATGTATATGTCATTCATTTTTACTTCCCTTGGTTTTGCACCTATGACACATGTATACATGATTAACTTTCATAGTTCATAAAATATAAAGCCAAAATATTGTCACAAGAAGTAGGAGGCATGAAAATATTGCAAGTCAGTTTGCATATATAAGTGAAGATCTTATTCGTATCAAAAGATTCACAATGTTCATCATTAAACCATCCAACATTGGTGAATAAACCTTACTTGCATCAAATTTACATGCTACAACATGCTTAAATAAGCCAACATGCAATAAATTATTTGACACAAAATCATCATCGAGATTAGAGCTCATATCAAAATGATTAAACATTGGCACAATTATTTTCAAATGTATTTGATCCAAATCTGATTTATTCCCTGATTCACATGGTTCTTTGGATCAAAAGTTAATTCAATGGGCGCACTCAAAATTGTTAGTATTTCAGTTGTTTGATCACATGACACATTCATAATAGTAACATGGTTCTCTAAAATAGGTGTTGTACTCAAATCAATAGGTAACTCAACACATGATGTATTCAAGTGAACTAGGCATTCATCATTCTCATGTGAAGTTATTTCATCAATACCTTTAGTGTTACCTTGTCGCAGTGACTCAAATGATGTACGTACGGATGATGTTAACGTACCATAGACTTGAGGCGATGTCGCGCTCACAATCTGAGGTGTTGCCGCTATAGTAGGTGCATCGAGGGAGGATACAACCAGTGGTGGTGAGCATGAACTGGAATAGTAGTTGTCACAGTCTCCCAACGCATCTTCCTGCACTTATCTCTCAAAGGTGCAAGCACGAACATACATACCAGTAATGCAATGCGGAATATAATGAAATCCTGCGCGAATGTCATGGTTTAAACCACGAAAATATCTATTCTTTGTATCATCCTCAGATTCATCTATGTCATAGTGATGCATGTAAGATTTGAACTCTTGGTAGTAAGCATTAACAGTGTTACTGCCTTGTTTTAAGTGTTCTAATTTGCGAAGCAATTCATGACAATAGTAAGCAGGAACAAATTGATGTCTCATTATAGATTTTAGATCTTTCCAAGTTATTGGTTGGTTATCAATGTTTTTCTTACAATGCATACTCCGCCAAATAGAAGCAAAACCAGTAAATACTCCAATGGCAACTCTTACTCTCTTAAGTTCAGAAAAATCATGGTGACTAAAAACTTGTTCTACTTCAAACTCCCAAGCTAGATAAATAGCAGGATTAAATCTATCCTCAAATGAAGTTAAAGTGATAAACTGGCCATGTGCTTGTGTGTTATCCCACCTCTCGTGATGGTGAAGATGTGTTCGTCGTCCAAGAACTTCTATCTCCGGAACCTGTCATGATTAGTAGAAATAAGAAACAAAATTCCAGAATAACATTCCTGTGAACTACTAGGATGTGGTCGTAAAGCGCTCACAGTAAAGCAAATATCAATATTTTACAAGTTCTTACGGTGTAGCAGGTGATGACCGGCAACCAGAGGTGTATAATAACTCCGAAGATTGAGTAAACCGAATGCCAGGTGAACGTAAATATGCACGGTGTAGAAATATGTGGATCTAGGTTGGTTTTATATATATGGTAGCAAAAGATTTGCAATAATGAATTCAGAGATGCAATGTTGAATAAACGCTCAACGACAGTACTGTGCTGGTCTAGGCTACACCGGATTAGAGATGCGAGCCTAGAACACTAATGAGGTCATGGTATAACACAACTAGCAACAATAAAGGATATGAAGTAGCTCTTGACAGCAAGATATAAGTGAAGATCACGATGGCGGTAAAGATAATGATGAGAAATATGCTCCAAACAACATATACCAAAAATCTATATCCAACTTTCCTCTAGAAAACTTTGTACCAATTTTTTGATAATTTTCCTCAAGAATGCTACTGACTCAAACTTTACAATGCAAAAAGAATCACTCAATTCCGAGTCCGTATAAGGAGTAAAAGAATTTTGAAACTGACCTGAAAAACAGTGAGAAAGTGTGTTCGTAAACTCCGGAGGGCAAAAAGACCTATTTAGAAGCCGATTTTGAGGTGCCACATATTAAACTAGATTCTGCAACTATTCAAATGCGGCTCGTTACTAACTTTACTTTGAGTACTTGTGGAGCAAAAACGGACTTCATATGAGGAATATATGACTATTTTACTGAATAGTGCGCAAACAAAATCCAATCCGAATTTAGGTACGAGATTGAATCTAGATAGATCCAAAATTACTATTTTTTTCTTCTCTTTTTTCTCTCTCTCACTTTTTTCTCTCTTTTCTTTTATTTTGATCCGACTACAAACGTGCACGACGTTGCGCCTTAGCAATCGTTAAACCAATCTTCTGAGGTTACTGACGATGCCGGAAGCACGATCAGCCTGACCACGAAAGTCTATTCCTGCATGCAATCGAAGAACAAGCAAAAATATGTAAATGCAATATGAATATTGCGAATATATATGAAGTATTGATGAAAGTGAGGATCCGAAAGAGGTCTTGGTCTAGTCGTTGGACACAAACAAAGTACAGGAAGTTGCAATGACTATTTTTTAACTACACAAAACCCAAGAAAAAAGCTGCTAGATTGATCTACTTATACAGGAGCAAGGGGTGGCAGACAAGGAGGTGGAAGGACGCCCCAAGGAAGCCTAAAACTAATCATATGTCATACAAGGCTCATGGGCCCAAGTAGAGGTGATGCAACACCTTTGGACTTGTAGTTTGACTCAGATTCTGCTGTAGCGTCAGATTGTTTCGTCAGTATCTTAATGCTCCGAACGAATTTGAAGGTGAATCCAGTTGAGTTGGAAAGTGCATGAAATAAACTTTCCAAAAAAGTAATGACCCAATTCGGAGTCCGGATGAAAGAGATCTTGATGTTTTGAGTCAGGTATGTCTGTGTAGTCCAAATCTGAGCCCAGAACGTGTGGGACTTGGACTCTATTTTCTCTTGGTCCAAAAGTGACGTGAGAGGACTTTTTGAACAAAACCTGAACTTCTATTTTTCACTTATCTTCATATGTGGATTGTACAAATGTCCCATGCACCTGCAGTTAGACATGGCACAAAAGTCTGTGAAGTATTTTTGTCCTGGATAACATAAATAAATTATTGCATAATTTGCATTAGAAATCACCTCACAAATAAGGATAAATGCAATAGTTTTGGTCGTATCCAAGATAGTCATGTCCTCATCAAAGCACCTTGTATTATATCTCCTACCTAAGTGCCTTGTATATTAATGGCTTAAAACCAATAATAGACAAGATAATTAGGTAGTAAATACAATACAAGGAACTTCCCACACATGATGAGCAATGACACAATACATACTCCATGACCACAATACATACTCCAATCTTAATAAGACCATATCCAATCCTCACCAAATGTTGTTATTCCGTGGTTCTAATCCCTATCCCGTTGTGTCTAAACCCTAACCTAGACATATGTGCCCATTTGTGTATAAACCCTAACCTAGACATATGTACCCATTTCTACAAATATATGCCGATTTGTACACACATAGACCACAAATTCCTAAAACAACTATCTATAACACATTTGTATAACAAAATTGATTAACAAATAACAAGTTTGTATAACAAACTGACCTAAAATGAGCAATTATATACATAACCCATTTATAAACAAGTGGACCACCTTGGTTAGGGTAGAAGTTCAACTAGGTCGGGGTCAGCGAGGTGGAGCTGCTAGGCTGCCGGGATCGAGTGGCGGATCTGCTCGTTCGCGGGCTTCTGGAGGAGATGCTCGCTAGCGGCCGCGTGGTGGATCTGCTCCTCACCGGCCTCGTGGAGGATTTGCTCTCTGGGGTGCGCGTAGAGGAGCTGCTCGTCGGCGGCTGCGTGGCACATCTGCTCCTCGTCGGCCTCGTGGAGGAGCTGTTCGTCGGCTTGCCGCCTGGCGGATCTACTCCTCAGGTAATGCATGGATGAGCACGGCGGCGGCGATGGTCGAGGTGGAGGATGACGGCAGTGCCAACGCGTTGTGGTGGTGCGGGTAGGGGTGCGGAAATAAATGGATTTTGGAGGGGTCGGTGGCTATGTGGGGAAGAGAGGCGGCCGTGTGTTTTGAGGGGTTTTGGGGGTGCGGGCGGGAGGTGGTGTCCACGCTCTGTGACAATTAATGTAAAAACTTGAAGCAAATAAGTGTCTTAGATTGTATCTAGGCATATTAAAACATAGAACAGTTATATGTTCAATACGAGCCTTATGTCCAATCAAGACTCATTTTCCCAATCCCTAGAGGAGATGCAACGGAGAGAATTCCGGGAGCATCTAAGCACGAGCACCAAAACTTCATGTCCATCATGTAGGGTCTACCTAGATATATTGGCAATCCGTTTATGCGAACCACTCGTCATCGTAAAAAATGCAGGTTAAAAGTAATTATCTGATCAAACTCGATTGACAGATTAACGACTTTAGTTCGGCCAAGGCTTGCGGTATTCTCATGATGGATGCATGCCGCTCTAATGGATCTTACTTCGAAAGAAACACAGGCATTGAAGAGATCCCCCTCTGAAACCCTTCCCCCGCGCCGCCACCCGCGAGGCGGCCGGGGCGGACGCCCAGATCCACCCGCTGTCGGCCCCCCTCCTCCTCCCTCCTCCCTCGCCGCCAGGCGCGGCCGGGCAAAGCCCGACCGGCACCGGCGACGGCGGGGCGTCTCCTTCCTCCTCTTCCACGTGAGTTGGGGCGGCGCGGGCTCCTTCGTGTGCGGACGCGGTGCGGGTGCGGGGCACCGCGGCGCGGCAGCGCGTGGCGTTGCGTGGCTGGCTGCGCGGTGGGGCGCGTCTCGCCGCGGTGGCCGGATCCGCCCGGCAGACGGCGCGGGCTGCGGGCGGCATGGGCGGCGGCTGGGGCTCGGCTTCGGGCTGCCGGCGGCTGCGCTGATTTCCTCTCCGTCGCGGGCGTGCAGCGGTGGTGCGGTTCGGCCGATGGCGGTCCGGCGACCTGGTGGTGGTGGCCGGCGGTGCGCGTGGTGGTGGTGCTTCCACTTGGCGGCTCTCTGTGCGGGGAGGCAGGGGAGCGGCTTAGACAGGGGGGCGGCGTCGACGGCGTGTCGGGTGCAGCGCGAAGGCGGGAACTTTACGGGCCTCGGAGATCCCGGCAGGGCCTGTGCGGCCACGGGCCTGGGTATGTTCCTGCTATTGCGTCCGGTCAGCTACCGGCTTCGACGGTGGAGGTAGGGCCCTCTTGCGTGCCGACGGTGCTGCTGCCCTAATCCCGGCTCCTCTTCTTCTTTGTGCGGACCATGCTTCACGGTGCTGTGGTGAAACGGCGTGGGGAGTTTCATGACCGGGTTGGCGCAGGGTGAGGGTCTGTTTGGTGGCGAGCTCTGGAGTGCCTAAGGTGGAGGTTGGGATCGGAAGAAATACCTGTTGGCTTGGCCGACACCGACGCGGTGGCGCTTGTGGGTACCGCCTGACCTTCCTGAAGGGCGTCGGGGCTACCCTTCCTCTCTCCTCACAGCGTACCGGGGGAAACCCTTGGCAACAGCATCGTCATCGTCGCGTCCCTCCTTGGAGGTGCTGATTGGTACCGGTGCTTCGGAGGCTTGGAGCTTGGTGGGCGTTCTTCGGTGGGTGCAGCAGCCACGAGGCTTCTTCGTTTTTTTTGTCGATTCGTCGTTGTTGACATTTGTTTCTTTTATATTTTCTCTTCTTTTCTTTTGGGCGTGACTGTGCTGCTTTCGCCCCAGCACCTATCGTGGGATGTATCGGTTGGTTGCTTTGTATACAAAGCGGGAAAACCCTTTTTCGCGTTTTGTCGATAGAATTGCTTCGATTGATCTTTCAAAGTTTGGTATTTCAGCGTTCGTGAAAAAAAATGGTTGGGCGACCAACACAATCTAAGCCGCCGTAATAAGTACGTATATAATAATAACAGAAAAAGAAAGAGCATTGCAGTTTTGGCTCGGTGCGACTCTGCCGTCCAAGCATCTTACAGCGACGAGCCACACGATACACAGCTGTACAGTTCAATTGCTACACTGACTAAAAAAGTGTTGGTTCAGAAGGAGGATACACGTGAGAAAGGATTGGAAGGAGCACACACTACTCTACGGGCTCATTTCTACTGAATGGAGTTACGGGCTGAGCTGGGAAACCTTTATTGGAATCAGGAGATGGTGGGTCCCGCACAAAAAATCAAGGGAGGAAGAGAGACTGGTGTCTGGTGTGGTGGAGAGGAGTCCGTAAGTGGTTTCCATGGAGATTTGCCCGTAAGCGTAGCTGATTCCAATTAAGGTTTCCCAGCTCAGCCCATAACTCCATTCAGTAGAAATGAGCCCGTAAGTGTAGCATTGCTGCACCCCAGAGAGAGGAAAAGGTAGAGATATTTGTATGAGTCTGGAGCAAGCAAGAGGAGGAGGAGCACGGTGGTTTTTGCGGGGTTCCGAAGGGATCACGGGGGGCGTACTGGTGGAGTGGAGCGGCGTGGGGGCGTAGAAAGACGACGACGACACCCCACGCATCCATAGAAAAAGCTATCGTCCCTTTCCCTTGGCACGGGTTCCTTTGGTTTTACGCCTGTGTAATTTTCTGGCCACGTCGGTCGGTTGTGCCGGCCGGTACAGAGAGTAGACGATGCCGCTTTATGGAATTCGTAGGCCCACCTGTATGTATGGCTGCGCTATCATTGCCGATGAGAAGTGTGTGGTCAGGTGCGACGCACGCATGATCACTATGGGGGGATTTTCTGCCGAAGCATGCATGGTTTTAGATCTGCCCATGCCTCCTCGCAAATAAGAGTGGAGCAAAAGCGTCTTGATGGCTTGGAGCTTCCGGATGAAAAAGCATATCAGGCTGAGACCAAAGATGGGACTTCGTTCATGTTCCTTTGCCAGAACGAAAAAGCATATCAATTTCTTTGGTGATCGGTTGGTGGGGGCGTGCTACGCGTCCGTCGACTGATATTTTAAAAGACCAGCCGGCTCGCAAGCCGTCGGATTGCCGCATCAAGCGAACCGAACGGGCCTCCAGAACTGCAACACAGGTCTTGTTGCGGAATTATTTTTACAACATAGGTCCTGTTGAAGAAATTTTTTTGCAACGGCTGTTTTGTCGCGAAAAAAAATTACAACTAGGGTTTTGTTGTAATTTTTTCTGCAACCGAGGTCTTGTTGCAGAAAATTTCCGCAATAAAGGTTTTGTTGCAAAACTAAACCCGTCATAGACCATTGCAACACCGCATATATTTTCTGAAACATAGCCTCCGTTTCGGAGGCACGTTCGACAAAGAACAACATGCAAGCCATTTATTGGACGCGTGTCATGCAACGGAGGTAACGGACGCAGCCACTACGATCCGCCGGATGACGGTAAGCTTTTCCCGTTGGAATAGCACTAAGATGTATGTACATTCATTGCCATAATTACACCTGAGGTTATTTCATCTCTTCTATGCGTTGAAAATGGTCAACGACCCGTTACGGCCGTGACCTATCATGAGTGTTCTAAGGGCATGTATACAGAGGGTTACGGTCCTCTGTTGTAGTGCATCATGCAGTATGGTCATTGTCATGTGAATCCGGATCTATGTGTCATCTACACTACAACATGGTACAGTATTGCAAAGGATCTCAACCCTTGCCTTGTAAGAAAAAGTGGCTTCAGGCATCTATACTGAGTTTTTTTCTCCCCCAGCGAAAGTGGCTTCACGCATCTATACTGAGTTTTTTTATCCCCCAACGAAAGCTACTATTAGTGGCTTCATCAAATAATAGAAAGTAGATTCTCACTACACATACATCCCTACTCTTCACTTCAACTTTTTCACCTTTATGCACCGGACAACACTTTTTCTCCCCAAGCATTTGCCTCCTGCCGAGGATCCCGCTACACCATCTAAACCTATTTTTCCTAACATCTGATCCTACATGGCCTGCGGGGCATCACCCTAATTAAGTGTAAGACCATTTTTCGGCAAAAAAAAACGTAGAGCTTCATAAGGTTTGGTGAGGCGGCATGGACGTTTTTTCTCATTTTTGATAAACTGTACTCAATCCACAAATATACATGTCAGTGGATAATAGATTAGATACCACATCATAATCACATTATTTTTTCTTTGATTTTTTCCGTTTCTTTTTCTTCTTGTCCTTGATTTATCTCAGAGTATTGTGAAGCTTGTGGTCATTTTCTATTGCCTTCTGTGATTTATTCTTTGCACTGTTGAAATTGTGCCTAACGCGGTACCACCTATCATCGGAGTCATGACATGGATTGCCGAATACATGGAAAATGTGCAGTGCATACATTGTCACGGGAAACAATCGAAGAAAGGCGGTGGCATGGTCATAGATAAAAACAGTATAAATTACCATACATCTCATTTATCCACCACTACTCAGCATGTCTCCTCCTTTGTCATTGTCCTCTCACGGTTATGCACCCTATCATTAAGCCGCCTTATCCATCGTAACATCTAGCGCACCATTGTGTCGCCAGTCAATTGTACCTGCCTGGATTCATGACCGGCATCGCCATCAGCGCCCTCCCTTTTCCAAATTCATGCCCAAGTATACACCATTTATTCAGTTGTAATTGCTATCTTGTCAAGTCCAATTTTTTTTAGTTGTTCGAAATTCACAAACCAACCAAATCGTTGATTAGAATTTGTTTCGAGTATGTCATTAGATTTGTTAGGACCGAGAGTATATCGGCCAGAGGGGGCGAATGGGAGATTCGATTGTTTTTCCGAAACTTTGTATCAAACCCAAACACAATAGCGGATTAAACCGAGTAGATCAAACACAGATGATAAGCAGGTTGAACCCAACCGAATGAGATATGAAGACAGAGCTAAGCAAATCTTTCGAAGAAAGATACTGTAACCTTTTGAGTATAATAACTCACTTTCTTGACGACCACAATAGTAACATTGTATGCTAACAGATAGAACAACATGATAGAGCGAACAACATGAGGGAAGATGCTTGCAAACGAAACAGTGAAATGAATGATTACACATACACCGAATGAAATGAAAACAATGAATGGAGGTGAGTGCAAATGAATGATATGCAGACCAGATAAGATATAATGAAAGACAATATGTGCAACGAATACATTATCATGATACCTATCGAGCCACAGAGCATATAAGATAAACTACTGAAGGAATTGAGATAGAGTAGAATGAGCCGGTGGTGCTCGATCACGACATATAGATTTGGTAGACCATTTCGCCCTTCTGCCACGTTTGGTTGGAGGGACTTGTGATTGAATACAAGAGCAGACCTCTCTTCGTCCTATAGACTTCAGTTGATTTCACTTGTGGTAGATACTTGTCGGCGATCTTCAAACCTTTGACAGACTACTTCGAGAACCACAATTACTCTTGGCTGCTGAATACTTTGCTTGGTGAAGACAATTACTCTTCGTCACTCAAGCCGATACCTACCTGTATAAAGAGTGCACAACTCTCAAGAGTAATAGGTACAATAACTCTAACTCAGATCTACTGTGATGCTCAAACACTGTCTAAATTTTGGCTCTTGATTTTCTCTCGGTAGATCTTAAACTCAAATCTCTTGAGAGGGGATGCTTAATCAGTCTTCACAGAAATCTTAACTGGAGCAACTAATGGATATTGGTGTGGGGTGGCTATTTATAGCCGTAACCTTCACTAATGGGAAATGACCAAATTGGACACGCGGATCAGCCAACAACCGAACGACACGTTTCCAATGGGCGAATTTTGAGCACAACGGTTGTTGGAAATATACCCTAGAGGCAATAATAAATTGGTTATTATCATATTTCCTTGTTCATGATAATCGTTTATTATCCATGCTAGAATTGTATTGATCGGAAACTCAGATACATGTGTGGATACATAGACAACAATGTGTCCCTAGTGAGCCTCTACTAGACTAGCTCGATGATCAAAGATGGTTAAGGTTTCCTAACCATAGTCATGAGTTGTCATTTGATAACGGGATCACATCATTAGGAGAATGATGTGACGGACAAGATCCAACCGTAAGCATAGCATTTGATTGTATTAGTTTATTGCTGCTGCTCTCTTCATGTCAAGTATCTGTTCCTAAGACCATAGGATCATGCAACTCCCTGACACTAGAGGAATACCTTGTGTGTATCAAACGTCGCAATATAATTGGGTGACTATAAAGATGCTCTACAGGTATCTCCGAGGGTGTCTGTTGAGTTGGCATGGATCAAGACTAGGATTTCTCACTCCGTGTGACAGAGAGGTATCTCAGGGCCCACTCGGTAATACAACATCACAACAGGCTTGCAAGCAATGTGACCAAGGAGTTAGTCACCGGATCTTGTATTACGGAATGAGTAAAGAGACTTGCCGGTAACGAGATTGAACTAGGTATGAAGATACCGACGATCGAATCTCGGGCAAGTAACATATCACTAGACAAAGGGAACTGCATAAGGGATTGATTGAATCCTTGGCATCATGGTTCGACCGATAAAGATCTTCGTGGAATATGTGAGAACCAATATGGGCATCCAGGTCCCGCTATTGGTTATTGACCGGAGAGGTGTCTCGGTCATGTCCACATGATTCTCGAACCCGTAGGGTCTGCACACTTAACGTTCGGTGACGCTAGAGTAGTACTCGGATATTCACGTTGGTGACCGAATGTTATTAGGAGTTTTGGATGAGATCCTGGACATCACGAGGAGCTCCAGAATGGTCCGGAGGTAAAGATTTATATATGGGAAGTCATATTTTGGCTTCCGGAAAAGTTTTGGTTTTTATCGGAATTGTACCGGGAAGCTTCCGGAAGGTTTTGAAGGTGAGGGTTCCGGAAGTGTCCCTCCAGCACCTAGAGCATGCATGGTTTTAGGGGGGGTGTCCTAGCCTTATTGGGCCAGGGATACCATCCCCAAAGAGGCCCATGCACTTGGGGGGAGGGAACCCCTAATGGGGAGGGCCCTCCACTTGACTTGGAGGGCACTGCTTGCCCTAGGACGCCTCCCCTCCTTGGAGGAGGGGCTAGGGCTGTGCCCCCAGGCCTCCCACACCTCTATATATAGTGGGGACGGCGTGGGGGCTGGGTACACCAATTCCCATGCCCTGGAGGCAACCCTACCTCTCCTATTACTATGTTTTCTCCTCGATCACATCTACGGTAGCGCTTGGCGAAGCCCTGCTAGGATTGCTCCACCACCATCTCCACCGCGCCATCGTGCTAGTTGATCCCATCTATTTCTTATCCCTCTCTTGCTGGATCGAGAAGGAGGAGACGTCATCAAGCCGCACGTGTGCTGAACACAGAGGTGTCATCCGTTCGGCACTTGATCAGGAGTTCGTGGATGGATCATGATTGGATCGCGAAGACGTTCGACTACATCAACCGCATTTCGTAATGCTTCTGCTTAGTGATCTACAAGGGTATGTAGATCCAATCTCTCCTCTTGTAGATGTTCATCTCCAAGATTGGTCTCGGTGAGCGTAGGATTTTTTTCCATTCAACGTTCCCCAATAGTGGTATCAGAGCTAGGTCTATGCATAGATGACATCACGAGTAGAACACAAAGGAGTTTGTGGGCGTTGATATTCAGATTGCTTCCTTCCTTGGTCTTATTTTGATTTAGTGTTATTGTGGAATGAAGCGGCCCGGACCAAATTTACATGTCCACGTACATGAGACTGGGTCCATCGACTGACATGCAACTAGATTGCATAAAGATGGTTGGCGGGTGTCTGTCTCTCCCACCTTAGTTGAAGCGGATTCGACAAAGGCGGTCCTTGTAGAAGGTTGAATAGCAATTTGCATATCACCGTTGTGGCTTTGCGTAGGTAAGAATCCTTCTTGCTAGATACCCATAGCAGCCACGTAAAACATGCAACATTAATTAGAGGACGTCTAACTTGTTTTTGCAGGGTATGTTGTGATATGATATGGCCAAAGACATGATGAGATATATTTGATGTATGATATGATCATGTTTGTATAGATTATCACGACTTGCATGTCGATGAATACGGCAACCGGCAGGAGCCATATGGTTGTCTTTAATTTTTGTATGACCCGCGTGTCAATCATTAAGCCCTATGTAATGCTTTACTTTATTGCTAAGCAGTAGCAATAGTTGTAGAATCATGGTTGGCGTGACAACCTCGATGGCGACACGATGATGGAGATCATGATGATGGAGATCATGCTATCATGCCGGTGACGGTGGAGATCATGCCGGTGCTTTGGAAATAGAGATCAAAAGCACAAGATGATGGCCATATCATGTCACTTATGATTGCATGTGATGTTAATCCTTTTATGCATCTTATTTTGCTTAAAATGACGGTAGCATTATAAGGTGATCCCTTACTAAAATTTCAAGATAAAATTGTGTTCTCCCCAAGTGTGCACCGTTGCGAAAGTTCATCGTTTCGAAGCACCACGTGATGATCGGATGTGATAGACTCTATGTTCACATACAATGGGTGCAAGCCAGTTTTGCACATGTGGAACACTTGTGTTAAACTTGACGAGCCTAGCATGTACAGACATGGCCTCGGAACAAAAGAGACCGAAAGGTCGAGCATGAGTCATATAGTAGATATGATCAACATGGAGATGTTCACCATTGAAACCACCTCATCTCATGTGATGATCAGACTTGGGTTGGTGAATTTGGATCATATTACACTCGGACAACCAGAGGGATGTTGATTCGAGTGGGAGTTCTTAGGTAATATGATTAATTGAACTCATTATCACAAACAATAGTCTAAGTTGTCCTTGCAAATTATGTTGTAGATCAATAGCTCATGCTATAGCTCCCTATTTTAATACCACTACAAAAAAAGACACATCCGTGACATTTTGGGTCGAACAAATTTTTTCCTGTCATGCTTATGACACTTCTATGACGATAATTGTTACAAAACCTAGTATCATCATAGATGTGGTGGGCTCCTACTTCTATGACAAAAAATCATGACAGAAAATGGGCTTTTCGTCCTGGGCGGGCCGGAGATGCACCTGCATGACATTCTTTGGGCCGTCCATGACGGAAAAAATCGTGGTAGAAGCAAGGGCGAGGAAAGTTTCGGGGAGTTCCCAGTTATAGTGGGTTGTCGAGGCCGAGCAATGCACGGAGGTTTGTGTGTTTCTCTCATACACGTACACGCGTGTGTGCGAGGCGTTGGGCTCGAACAGAACCCGAGCGATTGCACTATAGGCTACGTGTTACTGAACCCGAGCGATCGATCAATCTGAATGTTACCTGAACCTGATCGAGCGATTTCTTCGCTACTGCTGCTAACTGAAGCCGGTCGAACCTGCTACCTCTTGATGAACAGTGAGCGTTGTTGGGGGTTGGATGAACAGATCCCAGTGGGGGTTGGATGAATAGGACCTCATGGTAGTAGAGGTCGTTGTTGCTGGATGAACAGGACCCCAATCGAGCCGGTTAGGGGTGGATGAACAGGACCCCATGAAGGGCTGGATGAACAGCGGCAGGTGTAGGGCTAGTTGAACAGTAGCCGGTGGAGGGCTCGATGAACAGTAGCCCCTGGAGGTTGAAGGTGCATACCGGCCGTTGGATATAAATCCAATGGATGTGGATGTCAGAATCATTTGTTGACTAAGTTGACAATGCCTTGCGTAGGCTTCACCCTATTGGCCCACATGTCAGCCTGCAAAAATGTGGCATATATTTGACCCATGTTTTCTAGAATTTACAGTCCATTTGTTAGGCTGGATGAACAAATAATTTCGCGTTAATGCGGCCCATTTAATATTTTTCTAAGAAACCCCAGCCCATTTGCACTTTCTTGAAACACACGAATTAGCTGGGCTTGTTTGATATATAATGTTAGGTTAGAAGGAGCAATTAATATCAAAAAATAAACCGGTGAACACATTTTTTATATATAAAATAAACAAATTAGTGAGTTATTGCTTAAAAAATAGAGCGAGTTATTATTACATTGGTCCTTAATTTTTCGCAAGCTTTTGTACACAATCACCAGGATTTTCCTTGCATGTGAGTAAAAAACAACCAGGATTTTCCTTGCCAACTTCTATTAAACATCTACTTTTATAACTTAATAAGACGTGGGATGTTTTTATAATGTATATATAAGTCTTTATTAAATATATGATAATAGTAATAATATAAATATATATAATGTGGTTAGAAGGGAAAACATAAATTGGACACAACATTATTATTCTTATATATAGATAAATAAAACAGAGATCTGCGTTTTATTTAAAAAAATCATTGGGTTGCCGATCTTTAAGAAAAAGTAAAACCTACGGAGGGAGGCCCATAGACCGGCACGTACATGATGGACCTCAAAAAATAAGTTGAAACCACTATCTCGGTATGTCCTGGGCTACGCATGTTAAAAAACAAAACCTAGGCCTAGCTGATACTTGTTCGCCCTATGGATACCCCTTTCCCGCAACAACAACAACAAAAAAAGATCACTGATACCTCTGGAAAGAAAAGCTCCCTGATGACAGTCATCGTTGGAAATTTATTTCGTTTATTGACTAGGTTTACAAACCCGTGGGCCCCAACGTCTGTATACAATTGGGAGGAATCTTTTTTTCCAGTGAGGCACTTGCTTGCTGATAACCCGCAAGTATACGGGATATTTGTAGCCTCTTTCGATAAGTAAGAGTGTCTAACCCAACGAGGAGCTAAAGGTAGAACAAATACTCTCTCAAGTCCTATCGGCCACTGATACGACTCTACGCACGCTTGATGTTCGCTTTACCTAGAACAAGTATGAAACTAGAGGTACTTTGTAGGTGTGATAGGATAGGTTTGCCAGATAATAAAGAACACGTAAATAAAAAGTAGGGGCTGTTTAAATAAAGATGCAATAAAGTAAATATAGCGAGTGTGGAAAAGTGGTGGTAGGAGTTGTGGAATTGTCCCTAAGCAATTGACTATGTTACTAGACCGGTAATCACTATTGCAATTATTTTTGAGGTAGAGGCATAAGCTAACATACTTTCTCTACTTGGATCATATGAACTTATGATTGGAACTCTAGCAAGCATCCGCAAATACTAAAGATTCATTAAGGTAAAACCCAACCATAGCATTAAAATATCAAGTCCCCTTTATCCCATACGCAAACAACCTACTTACTCGGGTCTGTGCTTCTGTCACTCACGCCACCCACCATAAGCAAATCATAAACATATTGCAAACCCTACAGCGGGAATCCCTCATGCTTGCGCGACACGGAGGGCACAATAGGACAGCACCAATAATAAAACATGCAACTCAAACCAATCATAGCAATTCATCAATCACCGATAGGACAACAAAAATCTACTCAGACATTATAGGATGGCAACACATCATTGGAAAATAATATGAAGCATAAAGCACCATGTTCAAGTAGAGGGTACAGTGGGTTGCGGGAGAGTGGACCGCTGAATATAGATGGGGGAAGGTGATGGAGATGTTGGTGAAGATGGCGGAGGTGTTGGTGAAGATCGCGGTGATGATGATGGCCCCCGGCGGCGTTCCGGCGCCACCGGAAGCAAGGGGGAGAGATCCCCCTTCTTCTTCTTCTTCCTTGACCTTCTCCCTAGATGGGAGAAGGGTTTCCCCTCTGTTACTTGGCTCCCATGGCTTGGGAGGGGCGAGAGCCCCTCCGAGATTGGATCTATCTCTCTGTTTCTCTCTGTTTCTGCGTTCCCAGATTCCGCCCCTTCACCGTTTCTTTTATATCCGGAGATCCGTAACTCCAATTGGGGTGAATCTTTCGCCCAGATCTTTCTCATAAAATTAGCTTTCTTGTGGCCAAAGAAGAGTGTCAACCGCCTTATGGGGGGCCAGGAGAGTCCAGGGCGTGCCTACCTCCCTAGGGCGCGCCCCCTATCTCCTGGCCCCCTTGGGCACCGTCTCGCGTTGATTTTACTTCCCAAAAATCACAAATATTCCAAAATAATTCTCCGTCCGTTTTTATCCCGTTTGGACTCCGTTTGATATTGGGTTTCTGCGAAACAAAAAACATGCAACAGACAGGAACTGGCACTGGGCACTAGATCAATATGTTAGTCCCAAAAAATAGTATAAAAAGTTGCCAAAAGTATATAAAAGTTGAATAATATTGGCATGGGACTATCAAAAATTATAGATACGACGGGGACGTATCAGCATCCCAAGCTTAATTCCTGCTCGTCCTCGAGTAGGTAAATGATAAAAAAGATAATTTTTGATGTGGAATGCTACCTAGCATAATCTTGATCATATGTCTAATCATGGCATGAATACTAAGACACGAGTGATTCAAAGCAATAGTCTATCATTTGACATAAAAAATGATAATACTTTGAGTGTACCAATAAAGCAATCATGTCTTTTCAAAACAACAAGGCCAAAGCAAGCTTATCCCTACAAAATCATATAGTTTGGCCATGCTTCATTTTCGTCACACAAAAATGCTCCCATCATGCACAACCCCGATGACAAGCCGAGCAATTGGTTCATACTTTTTAACGCGCTTCAGCTTTTTCAACCCTCATGCAATACATGAGCGCAAGCCATGGATATAGCACTATAGGTGGAATAGAATATAATGATGGAGGTTATGTGGAGAAGACAAAAAAGGAGAAAGTCTCACATCAACGCGGCTAATCAACGAGCTATGGAGATGCCCATCAATTGATGTCAATGCGAGCAGTAGGGATTGCCATGCAATGGATGCACTAAGAGCTATAAGTGTATGAAAGCTCAACAAAAGAGACTAAGTGGGTGTGCATCCAACTTGCTTGCTCATGAAAGACCTAGGGCATTTGAGGAAGCCCATCGTTGGAATATACAAGCCAAGTTCTATAATGAAAATTCCCACTACTATATGAAAGTGATAACATAGGAGACTCTCTATATGAAGAACATGGTGCTACTCTGAAGCACAAGTGTGGAAAAAAGATAGTAACATTGCCCCTTTTTTCGGTGGGCTTCTTTGGCCCCCTTTTTTATTTAGGCTTCTTTGGCCTTTCCTTTTTTCCCTTTTTCCTTTTTTTCATGGGGCGATGTTCTATAATGATGATCATCACACTTTTATTTACTTACAACTCAATATTACAACTCGATACTGGAACAAAGATATGACTCTATATGAATGCTTCCGGCGGTGTACCGGGATGTGCAATGATCTAGCATAGCAATGACATCAAAAAAACGGACAAGCCATGGAAACATCATGCTAGCTATCTTACGACCATGCAAAGCAATATGACAATGAATGCTCAAGTCATGTATATGATGATGATGGAAGTTGCATGGCAATATATCTCGGAATGGCTATGGAAATGACATGATAGGTAGGTATGGTGGCTGTTTTCAGGAAGATATAAGGAGGTTTATGTGTGATAGAGCGTATCATATCACGGGGTTTGGATGCACCGGCGAAGTTTGCACCAACTCTCGAGGTTAGAAAGGGCAATGCACGGTACCGAAGAGGCTAGCAATGATGGAAAGATAAAAGTGCGTATAATCCATGGACTCGCATTAGTCATAAAGAACTCATATACTTATTGCAAAAGTTTATTAGCCCTCGAAGCAAAGTACTACTACGCATGCCCCTAGGGGGATAGATTGGTAGGAAAAGACCATCGCTCGTCCCCGACCACCACTCATAAGGAAGACAATCAAAGAAACACCCCATGCTTCAAATTTGTCACACAACGGTTACCATACGTGCATGCTACGGGACTTGCAAACCTCAACACAAGTGTCTCTACAATCCACAACCACCAACTAGCATGATTCTAATATCACCATCTTTATATCGCAAAACTATTGCAAGGAATCAAACATATCATATTCAGCGATCTACAAGTTTATGTAGATTTTATGACTAACCATGTGAATGACCAACTCATGTCATCTCTCTAAATAGATATAAGTGAAGCAAGATAGTTTAATTCTTTCTACAAAAGATATGTCCACGCTCTAACAAATATAAGTGAAGCAAAAGAGCATTCTCCAAATGGCGGTTTTCTATGTAAAGGGAAACAGGCAATCCAAACTTCAAATGATATAAGTGAAGCACGTGAAGCATTCTATAAAGCCATACTCAAAAGATTTAAGTGAAGTGCAATGAGCATTCTATAAATCAACCAAGGACTATCTCATACCAGCATGGTGCATAAAAGAAAAGTGAAAATTAAATGCAAAAGACGCTCCAAGACTTGCACATAATGCATAAACGAAACGAATATGAAAACATACCGATACTTGTTGAAGAAAGAGGGGATGCCTTCCGGGGCATCCCCAAGCTTAGACGCATGAGTCTCCTTGAATATTTACTTGGGGTGCTTCGGGCATCCCCAAGCTTGAGCTCTTGCCTCTCTTCCTTTTCCTAATATCGAGACCTCCTCGTTTAGACACTTCATCCACACAAAACTTCAACAGAAAACTCGGTAAGATTCGTTAGTATAATAAAGCAAGTCACCACTCCAAGTGCTGTTGCAAACCAATTCATATTTTGTTTTTGCATTGTGTCTACTGTAATATATCTTTTCCATGGCTTAATCCACTAATATAGATTGATAGATTTATCAAAACAAGCAAACTATGCATCAAAAACAGAATCTGTCAAAACCAGAACAGTCTGTAGAAATCTGAACATTCACCATACTTCTGGTACCCCAAAAATTCTGCCAAAATTAGGAAAAATAACAAGTTGTATAGAAAGACAGTGCAAAAGGAATAAGAACGAATTGACATTCCAGTTAAAAATGTAAAATCGCGCACTACAGCCAAAGTTTCTGTCCCGCACCGTACAAACCAACAAGCATTGTAAACATCCTAAAGGCAAACCTTAGCACATTATTTTTATAATACAATGGAATTATACAAGGGGATAATTATTTTTGTTGAAAAGTTTCTGTTATCAAGATTCACAAAGTTTCTGTGAGCATGAACAAAGTTCAAGGAGCTCTCCCACTTCAACAATGCTTGTCTCTCTCACTTTCACTTTCCTTTTTGAAAAGTTTTAGGTCCCCTATTTATTTTTTTATCTTTAAACTATATAAAAGCACTCAACAGAAATAAATGACTCTCTAAAACTTCCGGGTTGTCTCCCTAGCAGCGCTTTCTTTAAAGCCATTAAGCTAGGCATATAGTGCTTAAGTAATGAATCCACCCGGATCCCAAGGTATATCAAAGCCAATTTTAATTAACAATGATTTTTAATTTAGTAGTGAGCACAAAGTAACATATATCAAGCAATGACGAAGTATAACTCTCTTCCTATGCATCGGCATGTCATAAAAGAACAATTCATGCACACCAAGTAAAGGCCAATGCATAGTATAAGTAGTTTCTTGCAATTTCATCGTGTTGGAAACATAAAGAGGCGGAGATGTAGTTCCTCTCTCATAATAATTGCAAGTAGGAGCAGCAAGCACATGCATATTATATCTATCAAAATCATCATGTGCAATGGTAAAAGTCAACCCATCAATATAATCCTTAATAAGCACAAACTTCTCCGATAAAGTGTAGTAGGGAGAATTCAAAAAGATAATAGGACTATCATGCGTGGGTGCAATAGCAACAATTTCATGTTTAACATAAGGAACTATAGCAAGTTCATCTCCATAAGCATAATTCATATTGGCATCTTAGCCTCATCAAAAAGGGATATTTCAAGAGAATCAACGGAATCATAGCAATCATCATAGCAATCATCCTTCGGTAAGCATGAAGGGTAATTAAATAATGTATTAGTTGGAGGGTTACTCTCATTAGAAGGTGGGCACGGGTAGCTAATCCGCTCTTCCTCCTTTTGTTCTTCGCTCTTCTATCATCTTTTTCATCCAATGAGCTCACTATTTCATCAATTTCTTCTTCCATAGCTTCCTGCAAAATATTAGTCTCTTGTTGGACAGCGGAGACTTTCTCAATAAATGCATTAATATAGTAATTGTATTCATAATTTTCATAGCAATATCTAAGTATAGCAAGATTTTCAGGCCTATAAGCATCATCATCTAAAGCTTCATACTTTTCAAACAAAGATTCAATTTCATAAGCAGCCTTAAAAGCAACAAATTCTTCTATTTGTTCCGCATCATAGTAATCATATATACCATTAGCATAAGAAGCTAAGGTTTCATTATCATTAAATTTGCATGAAAAGGGAAGGTGTGGAGCCTTCATCCTAGAGCAACAAGTAATATCATATCTCAAGCATAGATCCCGGGCATACCAACGCAACATAATAAATTGATCCCATAATAGTTTCCCTTTTTGTGTCGAGCGATAATCCCTAAAGTATTCACGTTGATCCAATGTGTCTCCCATTATAAAGTTGAATGGGGTTTTCTCAGGATTATCAAAGTAGTACATAATATCTTTCACATAATGAGAATCAAGGGTTTTAGGAGTTACCCCATCTCCATGAGTAGCAAGTACACCTAATTTTTTTGGTATTTCGTGTTCCATATCCATAACTAAAGATAGAGAACAAGATAATAAAGAACACGCAAATAAAAAGTAGGGGCTGTTTAAATATAGATGCAATAAAGTAAATATAGCGAGTGTGGAAAAGTGGTGGTAGGAGTTGTGGAATTGTCCCTAAGCAATTGACTATGTTACTAGACCGGTAATCACTATTGCAATTCTATTTGAGGGAGAGGCATAAGCTAACATACTTTACTTGGATCATATGCACTTATGATTGGAACTCTAGCAAGCATCCGCAAATACTAAAGATTCATTAAGGTAAAACCCAACCATAGCATTAAAGTATCAAGTCCCCTTTATCCCATACGCAAACAACCTACTTACTCGGGTCCGTGCTTCTGTCACTCACGCCACCCACCATAAGCAAATCATAAACATATTGCAAACCCTACAGCGGGAATCCCTCACGCTTGCGCGACATGGAGGGCACAATAAGACAGCCCCAATAATAAAACATGCAACTCAAACCAATCATAGCAATTCATCAATCACCGATAGGACAACAAAAATCTACTCAGACATCATAGGATGGCAACACAACATTGGAAAATAATATGAAGCATAAAGCACCATGTTCAAGTAGAGGATACAGTGGGTTGCGGGAGAGTGGACCGCTGAATATATATGGGGGAAGGTGATGGAGATGTTGGTGAAGATGGCGGAGGTGTTGGTGAAGATCGCGGTGATGATGATGGCCCCCGGCGGCGTTCCGGCGCCACCGGAAGCAAGGGGGAGAGATCCCCCCTTCTTCTTATTCTTCCTTGACCTTCTCCCTAGATGGGAGAAGGGTTTCCCCTCTGTTACTTGGCTCCCATGGCTTGGGAGGGGCGAGAGCCCCTCCGAGATTGGATCCATCTCTCTGTTTCTCTCTGTTTCTGCGTTCCCAGATTCCGCCCCTTCACCGTTTCTTTTATATCCGGAGATCCGTAACTCCGATTGGGGTGAATCTTTCGCCCAGATCTTTCTCATAAAATTAGCTTTCTTGCGGCCAAAGAAGAGTGTCAACCGCCTTATGGGGGGCCAGGAGAGTCCAGGGCGTGCCTACCTCCCTAGGGCGCGCCCCCTATCTCCTGGCCCCCTCGGGCACCGTCTCGCGTTGATTTTACTTCCCAAAAATCACAAATATTCCAAAATAATTCTCCGTCCATTTTTATCCCGTTTGGACTCTGTTTGATATTGGGTTTCTGCGAAACAAAAAACATGCAACAGACAGGAACTGGCACTGGGCACTAGATCAATATGTTAGTCCCAAAAAATAGTATAAAAATTTGCCAAAAGTATATAAAAGTTGAATAATATTGGCATGGAACAATCAAAAATTATAGATATGACGGAGACGTATCACTTGCATACGGCTTGGACCTGGTGGGTCCCCACTGTCAGTCTCTTGGCGTACAGTCCTCTCCGGATTCCTCTCGTTTGTTGAGCATGTTGACAACGACATACAGCGGCGCCACGGCAAGCGCACACGGACGGGAAAGAACCGGAGCTGGGGAAGACGCCTACATTCTTTTGAACATACCGCGCTAGCCCGGTGGCTGCAGCTCTCTCACCCAAAAGTTGTACTGTCCGGGTTTGATTCCAAGTGGTGCAGTTGAAAAATATCTAACACTTGCCAAAATTGTCCTTAGTTTACCCAGTTTTTCGCACACTCAACATTATTTTGCCATTTTGAAAATAGCATATCTTTTTGAATTTGCATCATATGAAGATGTGCTATACATGAATGTTGATCAGCATGATGTTAACTTATTGTTAGGTCCATTTTTTACCATGAATAAACTTTCCAACATTCTGTTATCCATGTTTGAAAAGTGCCTGTTGATTTAAATGCTCTGCCTCTGAAACATGCAGTTTCTTATCTGAAAATCACTTGGACAAGCAGCCATCACCGGTGTTAGATTCGATGCCGCGCTTCTTCAATCCCCCGACAGCGTGAGGGGGAAATAAACTTCCGTCCCGTGCTGCCGGTTGGGGAATGGAGCGAGCTAGATTAAAGAGGGGGTCGATGGCGCGACTGAAGAAGCACATCAGACGTGATTTTTTTTCAGTGGATGGCTCTCGATGGCGTTTTTTTACTTGCCTCTGCACCATGCAACTTGTATTTTTAGCCTCCCAATCCATGGTGGACCAGCAGCCCATTTGCTGGGCGGGCCAACCTATAGAAAGTGTCAGGGCAACAAACCATGGGTCTGTTGCCCAGACTATGCACATGCACGGGAGCAAGATTACATCACCAAGGTCAGACCAAGGTACAAGAGATCAAGATCTTCAAAGGACCAACATGCGGATCAAGAGGACCAAGACCAAACCAGAGAAATAAGAAATCACCAGGAGAAGAGCCTCCCTTGCCGGGCAGGCAAGCCTGGCGAGGACGAGGTCACCCCCGGAAGGAAACCTCCAAGATGTCCCGGCAGGGCCTGCCAAACTCGTGGGGGCAGAGCCACCTCACCAAACCACTTCACCACAACGCACATCGTCAATCAATGCGGTGTTAAGCCGCAAAGTGACTAAGTGGCAGCCATTTGCCACATGGCAGCCTCTTTCTATAGGAAATACCTACAAATGACACCCGTCCTACGACGTGTCAAGCGAGCAAGCGTGAAGCTGGGAAAATACCCCGGCAAGGCTTGCCGGGCAAGCGATGATGTGACGTAGAGCGGCACATTTACTGCGCTCGGTCAGCATGCAAAGTTAGGTATGATAGCACTGTTTGCTATCTTATCTGTGCATAATAATTGATTTGCCATTGTGGTGACCCCTTAATCTATAAAAGGAGGCCCATGGCAACCATAGAAAGGGTTAGAAGGTTGGACACCCACACATTCATACACGCGTAGCAACTGTCGCCCCAAGGCATCCTTGCCGGGCAAGTGTACTATGCTCCACCACCATTCTTCCACCATCAATCCACCAAAGCAGGAGTAGGGTTTGACGCCTCACAGCGGCCCGAACCTGGGTAAAACTGCCCGTGTGATCTCTGTCGTGCTGCCCCACGCTCTTCTGCTCCTTGTGCAACATGAAATCCCCACGCCGAACTAGCAAGGGACCTTTGGTCCCATAGGTGGCCGCTCGTGACATCTTTTGCGCGCCAGGTAGGGGGATCACTTGCACGAACCTGAAAGCGTGAGCATCGCATCATCTTCATCGCCATCCACATCTTCGATGGCGCCATCAACCATGGCGCCCAAGAAGAAATTCGGTGCTTCAGCTCACCCGTCCAAGGCTCCACCGCCCACAGCCACCAATGCTGCGGGGCATGAGGAGGCATGCGAGGATGTGGACGCTGCGAGGGATGTGGTCGGAGCAGGCGGCATTGTCACCACCTCCCCCGCGGCCGAAGCGGGAGCAGGAGACACCAGAGGAGAGCAACATCAGCAACATCCCGATGGCCATGCTCCACGAGATACAGGTGAAGGGGTTATCCCATTTGTGCCCTTCCCTCCCGCCGATGGGCACATCCACAGCGATGGCGCTCGGTCCGGGGTGAATCACTGCCCTCCGGCCGCCCCCGCCATGGGAGCGACCACAGTGCGTGCACCTCCCCAGGGGCGAGTCGACCAGGTTGCTGCGCCCAACGGAGCCGCTGGTCCTCAAGCGCCTTCACCACGTCACCATGCCATCCAAATGGCTGCCCCGCAACTGCAAGGACGTTGTGTTGTCGCTGCTGGCTCCGTCAGAAGCCGAGCGACGGTGCGGTCCACATCATCATCACACATGCCAAGCACCGCTACAGAGGCCATGGCGCGGGCCCAGCTGCTACTGAGGTTCCCATCGGCGGTCGAGCAGATGGACGAGTGGTGTGCCGCCATCCAGAGTCTGCTCGGCTTTGCTGAGGCTGGGGGCTCGCAGCGAGTTGGCCCGCCATGGCCTCCCCAAGCGACGATGACGGATCATGTTGCTGGACATATGGAAGGGGCTACCCTGACGGTATGGTCCCCACCACGGCAACCAGCGCGAGCGCGGTAGAATAAAGAACCTGATGATGTCCCGATGGTCTCTTCTGACCCTCGAGCACGTACAGGCCAACGGCGAGCCCCGAGGACGGGAGGAGGGGAGACGCACGCGTCATCATTGAGTGGTGCCACAATGAGCACCATCGGACCAATGGGTGCGATGGTCCCGATGTCGACGAGCCTGCGCTCGAGGTTGGCAGGTGCCTACCTTTCGAGGTTGGGTGCCCTACCTTTACTCGTGAGTTGCCGCAAGTCCGTTGGTCATCCATTCGTACGTTCAAGCCAGAGATACCTGATAAGTATGATGGGAGGCTAAACCCGGCAGGGTTCCTAAGCATCTACACCATCGATGTTCAAGCTGCCGGGGGAAGAGATGAGAAGGTATTTTCCAACTACTTCCCATTGGCACTCAAGTCCAATGTGAGGTCTTGGATGATGCACCTGCCGGAAAACTCCATTTCATCGTGGGCTGACATGTGCCATGAGTTCATTGGTGCCTTCACTGGCGGCCATCAAGAACCAGGGCGGCCCGACGATTTGCAGCTTCTCCAACAGAAGGAAGGAGAGACTCTCCAGAAGTACTTGCAGAGATTCAGCAGAGTCCACAGGAACATCCCAAATATCCATCCAGCAGCTGTGATAGCTGTCTTCCAATCTGATGTACGTAACCGCAGGATTCGTTCCAAGATGAACGTGTGGTTGCCCATGACTGTGAAGGAGTTTTAAACTTTGGTGGACAAGTGTGCTCGGATGGAGGAAGGGAGGAAACTCCCAGGATTAGAGGATTGCGTCAACGTCGGCTTAGAGGATGAACAACAAGAGGTGCAAGGATAAGGTAGTGATGATTGTCGAAGGATCGGGCACGCTTAGTACCGACAAGAAGGTTAAAGCTGAAGCCCCCGGCAAGGAGGCTGCCATGTGCGCTGACTGCCGGGAGGCTGCGGCTACCGAGAAGGCTAGGAAAGGCGGCAGGCCGTACTGCAAGATTCATCGGACCAAGGGCCACGATCTTCAGGAGTGTTATCAGGTTGAGCGTCTTGTCAAGAGGCAGAGAGAAGAATATGAGAAGCGTGATAAGGAAAAAGGTTAGAATGCCGCTGGCGGGAAGGGCCGAGGTGGTGAGAAAATCGCCTATCAAACCCTTCCGGAACCAAGGAAAATCCTCCAGGGGCCGAGAGAAGGAAGCTTGCAATAATTAGAGTGATGGAGGGGATGAAGAGGAAACCAGTGAGCGGGAATTCCAGAAGGCCACTAATGCCCTGTGCATTGACGGAGGTGCATCTCTGCCTCCTCCCACCGCCAACTCAAACGGTGGGCACATGAGGTCAATGCCGTGTAGCTAGCGGATGAGGCTCGAAAGCCGCTCAAATGGTCACGCATGCCCATCATCTTTGATGAGGAGGACCATCCCGACCGTACCACTGCTGTAGGACGTTTGCCATTGTTGGTCTCTCTGACAATTCGCAACCTCAAGGTCACGAAGATGTTGGTTGACGATGGGGTTGGGTTGAATCTGATTTCTCCAGGGTCATCAGCAAACTCCAGATAGCAGAAGAAGAGCTAAAGGTCACGGGCACATTTCAAGGAGTTAATCCCGGCAGGAGTCATCCTAAGGGAAAGATCACGTTGCCTATGACATTAGGGGGAGAATTGAACTATCAGATCGAGAAGATTGTGTTTGATGTGGTCGACCTCCCCCGCCGTACAATGGGATCCTTGGACATCCAGCCATGGCTAAATTCATGGCGGCATCCCACTATGCCTACAACACCTTGAAGATGCATGGGCCGGTAGGAGTCATTTCCATCCCATCGGGTGAGAAGGACGCAATCATTTGCGTGGATAAGATGTACTGGGACGCGGTCATGGCAGAGGCAGCGGCAGCAGCAGTTCCCACCAAGGAGAATAGAGGAAAGAAGAAAGTTAGCAGGGACGCCGGCAAAGAATCCGGGAAGCGCACCTCTTTGGAGTGCGCGACGCCTGTTGATGACTTACCGGTGAGTTCCAACAGAGAGAGATCCAAGGTTGCTGCACCACAAGTGAAGAAGGTCCCGGCAGGGCTAGCTGGCGTTGATGGTATTTTCACTATCAGCACCACCCTTGATGACAAATAGGAAAGCGTGCTCATTTCCTTCATGTGGGAGAATATCGATGTGTTTGCCTGGCAACCATCTGATATCCCTGGTGTTCCCAGGGAGGTAATCGAGCACCACCTTGTTGTTTGCCCACACGCCCGACCTGTCAAGCAGAAAGTCCAGAAGCAGGCCTTGGAGAGATACCAGTTCATTGCAGAGGATATTAAGAAGCTTGAGGCAGCTGGTTTGATCAGAGGAGTGTTGCATCCAACTTGGTTAGAAAATCCGGTGGTTGTTCGCAAGTCTAACGGGAAGTGGAGGCTTTGCATAGATTTCACGGATCTTAACAAGGCTTGCCCGAAGGACCCGTTTCCCTTGGCGCGCATCGTCAGATTGTGGATTCCACTTCATGTTGCGATTTTCTCTCCTTTTTGGATGCATATTCTGGATATCATCAAATCTCCATGTCCAAAGAAGACGAAAATAAGACCTTGTTCACCACCCCATGTGGTATGTATTGCTTTATCTGCATGCCTTTTGGATTAAATAGTGCTGGGTCTACTTTTGCAAGGGCAGTCCAGATCGGTTTTGAGCCACAGCTGCACAGAAATATTGAGGCTTATATGGATGATATTGTGGTTAAGACCAAGGACAGAGCAACCCTCATCCAGGATCTAGAGGAGACATTTGCTAATCTGCGCAAGATCAACCTGAAGCTCAACCCGGAGAAGTGTGTGTTTGGCGTTCCCTCCGGCAAGCTACTTCAGTTCTTTGTATCCCATCGGGGGATCAAAGCCAAGCCTGATAAGATCAAAGCTATCGAGTAGATTCAGGCGCCAAGAATAGTCAAGGATGTGAGGCGTCTGACATGGTGCGTTGCCGAGCTAAGCAGATTCATTTCCAAGTCTGCCGACCGCGCCCTGCCGTTCTTCAGAATCCTGAAGAAAGCAGGGCCCATGAAGTGGACCCCAAAAGCAGATACAGCTTTGCAAGAGTTGAAGGCCTACTTATCCTCCGTGCCCACCTTGGTTTCCCCCAAACCACAAGAATCGTTGCTGCTATGCTTGGCGGCAACCAATCAATGGTTAGTGCAGCCTTGGTGACACAACAGGAAGTGGAAGAAGCAGAAAGTGAGCAAGGTCCGGCAGAGCCAGATAAGAGTCGGGAAAGAAATGAGCATGGCAGCGAGGGCGACCCCAAGGATACGACAAAGAAGAAAGTGGTGCAGCGCCCAGTGTACTTCGTGAGCTCTCTGCTACAGGGAGCTAGATCGAGGTACTCTGGTGTGCAAAAATTGATCTTTGGTCTCATCATGGCCTCAAGGAAACTGCGCCACTACTTCGAAGCCCATGATATCACGGTTGTCACTCACTTCCCGTTGCAAAGGATACTCCGAAACCCTGAGGCTACCAACAGAATAGTGGAATGGGCTTTGGAGTTATCCAGCTTTTTCCTGAAGTTTGAAAGCACGTCAACAATTCATAGCAGGGCATTGGCAACGTTTATTGCAGAATGGACGCCAACCCCTGATGAGGAAGTGCTGGAAACAATTATCCCCGGCAAGGAAGCGTCCCAAGAATGGATTATGTATTTCGATGGTGCCTTTTCCCTACAAGGTGTAGGGGTTGGCGTGCTTCTCGTCGCCCCCTCCGGGGAGCACTTGAAGTATATCGTCCAGATGCACTTTGCCTGGGAAGAGGCGACCAAAATACAACAGAGTGTGAAGGGCTCCTTGCCGGGCTCAGGATTGCCGCATAATTGGGAAATCAAGAAGCTGATCATTCGAGGATATTCACAACTTGTGGTGAAACAAGTCAACAAGGATTATCAAAGTCCATTGATGGAGGCATACGTTGAGGAAGTGAGAAGATTGGAGGAACGCTTTGACAGATTGCAAACAAAGCACATACCCCGTGTGGAAAACAACATAGCTAATCATCTGTCAAAGTGTGTTGCGTAGAAGCTTCTTGTAGAACTAGGAACTTCTGTTCTCCATCTTACTCAGCCCTCCGTATCCCCAGCAACAATGGCCCAGAAAAGGAGAAAGACGGACTTCGGTAAGCCTCTCCTGGTAGAGCCCCCCCCCCGGGGATCCTGGTAGGGATCCTGCCGGAAACAACTCCTCATCACTTGTCGGACCGCACCCTCCAACCGGGCCTATGGTCCCCGTGAACGAGGAACATGACCCCGCAGTGGAGGAGGTGCTGCTAGTCCTTGTTACCAAGCCCACGCTCCAACTTGGGCAATGCACATAGTCCATTTCCTCCAGACCGGAGAACTACCCAATGACCAAGAGGAGGCTGAAAGAGTAGCCCGGAGGGCCAGTATGTATCAGTTTGTCGATGCCACTTTATACAGAAGGAGGCCCAACGGTGTGAAATTGAAGTGCATCTGCTGAGAAGAAGGAAAGGAAATGCTGGCTGAGATACACAAAGGCATATGCGGCTCCCACATTGGATCAAGGGCGTTAGTTGGGAAAGCATTCCGACAAGGATTCTATTGACCCACAGCCCTCCAAGGTGCGGTTGAGCTTGTCACTAAATGAGAAGCCCGCCAGTTCCATTCCAAGAATATCCACCTGCCTGCACAAGCTCTTCAGACAATCCCTTTGTCATGGTTGTTTTCGGTCTAGGGGCTCGATATCCTTGGCCCTTTTCCCCGAGCTGCTGGGGGCTTTGAATTCTTGTTTGTTGCTATCGATAACTTTACAAAATTGTCGGAAGTAGCTTTCATGAGAAAGGTGACTGCTCAATCAGCTATCAAGTTCTTGAAAGAATTGGTGTGTCGTTTTGGAGTCCCGACAAGGATCATTACCGACAACGGCACCCAATTCACGAGTCGCGCCTTCATGCATTATGTTCATGCCCTCAGAAGCAAGATATCATTTGCCTCTGTCGCATATCCCAGAAGCAATGGGAAAGATGAGAGGGCAAACACTGAAGTGCTGCGGGGACTCAAGACAAGAACCTTTGATACACTACAGAAGTACGACGGACGATGGATCGATGAGCTACCCGTAGTTCTCTTGTCCCTCAGAATGACACCAAATCGAGCTACCGGGCAAACTCCCTTCTCCCTAGTGTATGGGGCAGAAGTAGTTATCCTCATGAAACTCATTTACGGGTCGCCTCGAGTGCTTGCCTATGACGAAGTAGTGCAAGATCAGCACCGGCGTGACAACGATGTGCTACTCGAGGAGAACCGTCTCCGGGCTGCTACATGTGCTGCATGCTATCAGCAAGCCCTACATCGCTATCATAGCCGCATGGTTCATGCATGGTGTTTTGAGGAAGGAGACCTTGTCCTTAGGCGCGTTCAGTCCGCCAAGGGTACAAACAAGTTGACGCTGAAGTGGGAAGGCCCTTACAGGGTAGTTAGAGTCACCGGACCTAGCACAGTCCATCTGGAGACCGAAGATGGCATTCAATTGTGAAACTCATGGAATATTGAACATATCCGCAAGTTCTACCCTTAAGGCGCGGCTGTCGGGCCCTGCCCTGCAGCCACCCTTTTGTACAGGCCTTGCCTCAGTTGCATGTAACCCCTTGTACAATGCCAGTCGCGGACCCTAAGCAACAAAGAAATAAACGAAGCGCTGGGGGCCCCCGACAAGTTACATGCATGCATGAGTATTTCAAGAGCATTGCATAAGCATTTTCATGAGCATTGCATATGCATATAGATAAGGTTACATCGTGCATCATTTCCATCTCCATTAGGCTGCAGGTTCCTGCCATGAGCTTGGCCTCTACCGGGAGTTGGGAAGATGAACCAACACTGCGATCTCCGGCAAGCCAAACCGATAAGTTCTACCTGTTGTCCACAAGTGTTCTGTAAGTTGAAACTTGTGCATAAGGAAACCTCGCCACTCTTTGAAACTTAGGTTCTCCAATCCCTGGACTCGAACGTTGCTTCAGCTATGATGGTCATAGTGGCCTGTGGTGAAAAGAGATTGGCGGGGGGCTGGTCCCTTTATTTTTTTCCTGGTAGGCTCAGTCCTCCGGCGGTAAGATAAAAGGGTACTGGCAGGATAGCCTACCGGGGAAAACTCGTTTATTTAAATAAATAAAGAGGCATTCCACCTTTGCACGGATGCATACATGCACGGGTTCCCGTCAAGGTTCATCTTTTTCATTAATATGCTGATCATACAAGTACAAACCTTACAGAACACAGACATGGACTCGAGAGATTACATTATTTGAACTAAAATTTGGCAAGTGCCTACAAGTTTAAGACTGAAAAAAGATAAGTGCCTCGCGATCTCCTCTTTTATTTTTCACTCCACCAGGTATTACGATGGGAAGAAGAGAGGACGAAAAGGGCGCCCAAGCAGGAGCCCATCCCGGCCCCACCGTGACCTGCCAGACGTGGCCTGACAAGATCGGGAGTGGCGAGGCTGCGAAGGAGGGGCACGGAAAGCAGAGCGACAGTCCCCTGGTCACCACCTCCAAGACCAGCAAGAAGCCATGGCTTGGGCACCGGTTGAGTCATCCACCAAAACTCAGCCGGAAGACTGCTGGAGGAGAGGCGAAGACGCCAAGAGAACATCCCTCCCCGGCTATCACCCAAAGAGACTGGTGACGATGGTGCCGGGGAGGGAGGGGGAGAGCGGAAAGATGAGGCAGCAGTTCGCCGGTCGGAGGCGAAGGCATCCACGCCATCATACTCCGACCAGACCCCCCGGCACCCGCCTTCTCCGCCTTGCCTCGTTTTCTCTCCACCACCATTATTCCCGAGGAGTGCCAGGACTCTGGCCCAGCACCTTCCCCAAAGAGAAGGCGAGCGACCAGGGCGGCCAGGGGGCTCGGGGCGCGTCACTCCCCACCTTGCCGGGTGTGCCTCTCGTCAACATCAGCCCCAAGGCCTCCGGTAGGGGCAGTACTGGGATTACCAACGATCCCCAGCCCTGCCTCCCGGGAAAGCATCGGGGACACCGAGAACCTAGTCGCCAAAACAACAAGTGGTAGCAGCCCGGGGCCGAATGCCACACTACCCAATGAGCATCCGACCATGGTAGAAGGGACAAGCATATCCCCACAATGGGGAAGCTTGATATCTCCCACGCCATGGGCGGCTCGTCCACGACGTCTTCTCCAAGCATGAACCAGACTCACTCCCCAAGCGCCAATACAAACAATTGGCGCACCAACCCTAGGCTGGAGCCCGGGGCATGCCCCCAGGCTCTTCTCTTCGACATAACCAGTAGGAGGTAGAAAACAGAGGGGAGGGAATGCAAAGATGGATGACTCCGCTCTCCCTCGCCCTGCTTTTATAGGCGGGATGGGGGGAGCCGCTCCCTCAAAACGAGCCACCACCGTCCTCCTCCGCCAATTCAAGAAGACCGGGCCCTCACTTTGGTGCTCTCCCCGCGTGATGCATGTAGCATACGTGGCTAAGGATAAGTATGTGGTGCAAAGAGTGAATTGGCAGTTTCTATCCCGTGTGTTAAAGTCTTTCACGGGCCATTGCAAGGACGACCCCACCATGATTGGCTTTACACGATGCGTGGGGAAACCAGAAACTAGCCCGGGCTCAAGATTAATGAAGAAGCAAAGAAGACGCCGAGGGGCCATCCTCCTCCACCCCCCTGCATGTGCACTTATTAGGGCCTACCCCGACGACGCTCGTCAACATGTTCGGGGCAGGCCCAGGGGCTTCTGTCGGTGCAACAAACCCTGGGTCCATTGCCCAGACTGTGCACAGGCACGGGAGCAAGATTACAACACCAAGGTCAGGCCAAGGTACAAGAGATCAAGATCTTCAAAGGACCAACATGCGGATCAAGAGGACCATGACCAAGCCAGAGAAACAAGAAATCACCAGGAGAAGAGCCTCCCTTGTCGGGCAGGCGAGCCTGGCGAGGATGGGGTCAACCCCCAGAAGGAAACCTCAAAGACGTCTCGGCAGGGCCTGCCGAACTCGCGGAGGCAGAGCCACCTCACCAAACCACTTCACACGACGCACGTCGTCAATCAATGCGGTGTTAAGCCACAAAGTGACTAAGTGGCAGCCATTTGCCGCATGGTAGCCTCTTTCTACAGGAAATACCTACACACGACACCCATCCCGCGACGTGTCAAGCGAGCAGGCACGAAGCTGGCAAAACAGCCCGGCAAGGCTTGCCGGGCAAGCGACGATGTGATGTAGAGTGACGCATTTAATGCGCTCTGTCAGCCTGCAGAGTTAGGTATGATAGCACTGTTTGCTATCTTATCAGTGCATAATGACTAATTTGCCATTGTGGTGACCCCTTAATCTATAAAAGGAGGCCCATGGTAAGCGTAGAAAGGGTTAGAAGGTTGGACACCCACATATTCATACGCGCATAGCCACTGTCGCCCCAAGGCATCCCTGCCGGGCGAGTGTACTATGCTCCATCACCATTCTTCCACCATCAATCCACCAAAGCAGGAGTAGGGTTTTACACCTCATAGCGGCTCGAACCTGGGTAAAATTGCTCGCATGATCTTTGTCGTGCTGCCCCACGCTCTTCTGCTCTTTGTGCAATGTGACATCCCCCTGCCGAACCAGCAAGGGACCTTTGATCCCATAGGTGTCCGTGGTTTCCCACGACAAGAAGCAGCACTCGATTTTTCATCAAGCCCGAAAAACAACATAGTACTATGTTTGTTTTGAGGCC